>NW_026592548.1:12911915-12936155 GCF_907164565.1 Psammomys obesus
ATAATATAATATAATATAATATAATATAATATAATATAATATAATATTGTAATGTAATATATGACAAACCTCCTTTAGACAGAAGTCTGGGAAGCAGAGCTGTTGCCTGTACTTCAGCGTGTCTTATACCTGTCTGTTCAGTGTTCCCCTACCAGAGTCTCTCCTCTTCGGTACATTCAGTAGCCCTCAGACCATGGAAGGGACTCTCTATCTGTACTATTTACAACTGCAGCCCCAGTAGAATGCCCTTTTTTTCTCTTTGATCTTTAGGGAGAGTAATAACTTACAAGCACAGAAACAAGCAAAAATTTACTAAGGGGCTTATTTCAGATTGCTAAGGAAGTTGTTTTACTTTTGCAGTTTATTGTAAGCTGAGAAACCACCCCAAAAGATGTGAGTCCCAAGAGAAAGATTGCCTAGTTCAGTAACATGGATCACCAGTAGATTTTCCTTTGAGACCACTAAAACATGACTATAGAGAATTCTTTTTCTTATTTGGCTTCACTTGCAACATTTTCTAATTTTAATAAAATTTCAGTTACCATCATACAACTATAGAAGATATCATCAACTGTTTCATTAGCTCTGTAACAGCACTGGTAAGGTGTCTTTGGGTTCTCCAGAGAAACTAAGCTAATTGTCTGTCTGCCTACTTAGTACTCTCTCTCATCTATATATCTGTATAATCTACTTATACCTATCATTTGTATCTATTATCTGTATTGGTTCATTTTGCACAGTTTATGACGAGGTATTGACTCATGCAGAGGTTTTATGATCTTTTCTCTGTAAGATGGAGACACAAAAAATCTGGTTGTATACTTAAAAAAAGTAGGGTCCAGAAGCTCTTGTTTTAAATCAGCCACGTAGGTTACAGCCCGATGCTGAATATCTGAAAAAGTCATGTGCTAAGAGCCTGCTGGAGAGTGTTCTTCCATGTTAGCATTTCCAGCAGCTCAGCTCTCTGCCCCCTTTGTGTTCCCTGCATCTTACAGACTCAGGTCCTACCCACACAAAGTGAGGACCATCTTCTCTCCTGGGTTGCTGTTTAAATTCTAATATTTTTCCCAAAGCAGAAGTACTCAGAAACAGTTCTGAACTAGCTATGTGGGTACCCCATGGTCCAATCAAGTTGACATAAAATTTGCTATCATGTGAGGTTAGCTCTGATTTCATTCTAGGGACAAACACAAGTCCCTCCTTTACACTCAGGTTTTATCCTCTCCATCTGCAAAGCGATTTTCATCGGATGTGTCTGCTTTCTAGCTGTGTTTGCCTTTTGAGTTGTCATCGATTTTTCAGGTGTTACACATGCCCTACCTGGAAATATCCACTAGATTTGAATATGGGGAATACTTCTAATATAGAGGCCCAAAATGACAGTAGTATCACAGTGCTTTTTTGGGTCTTTATTTCTTTTGTAGCTGTAACCAGTGAATGATGGAGGTTTTCTGTCTTGGCTGTTTTAGGGTTGAGAGAGATCCCTTTAGTAAGGCCCACACTGCCATCAGACTAGGTTCCTCCGTGATTGAGCATTTGCTTGCATGGAGATTGCCGTGTTCCTTGTCCCTGTGCAGGGCTCATCCATCATCTCCGGGGTCTGCATGTGAGCTGTAGTGGAACTTGCTGTTAGTCTGCCTGGAGCTGGATCCTGCACTGTGTGCACCATCTCCCTTCTTCCTTCATTAATTCTGCAGTTTCCTGTCTCCCTGCACAGAGTAAAACAATGCCTTTGAGTACAGCCCTTCTGCACTAACCTCAGTAGAATCAAACCATTGCAGCGTTACTGAACCAAAGGCTGCAGACGTCAGAAGTGCCTTGCGTGCTACATCAGAGACATCAGTCCTCTGTGTTCATGTCAAGATGCTTCTGCTTCAGGCTCCCTTGGGCAAGTCTGACCCCATTTGCAGTTGTTTCCAGTTTCCCTGTGGAGATGGGCCTCACTGTTTAATGTTTAACAAATGCTCTGCCACACAGGGGTCCAGATGCAGCCTTTTCCTAATCAGAGTGATGTCATAGCTCTACTCCCCAAGCTGCATTCCCTTTAGGGGATGCTCTGCTCATGCTTGCTGGCTTCTGCTAGGACCACTTGTTCTCTGTGGATGAGGTCTTGAGTATATGAGTCTTCAAGGCTCCCTGTTCATAAAAGACTCTCATGAGGAAAACGAAATAGAGATAGTTTGGTGTGTCCAGAGGTTAGATCCAAAGACAAGAGCAAAAACTTAAAGAAAGCAGGTTTAAATTTAACATAAGGAAACAAGGAATAATACTCCAGTTGTATCTAATGATACTGTAGATCCTGTGAGTTGGCTTTTCCTGAGGCTGTCCAGAAAGGACAAGAAATAGAGGCAGGAGGAAAGGATTACTTTGTTGGTAGCCAGTGTGGACTAGACTGCTTTTAAGGAGTAATGTAATATAATGATTTAATACTAGTTGTCTCCCTGGCGTCCTGCCTCTCTCTTGATCTGACTCACTCTCCTCCTCTGCCTCCTTCTCTCCTTCTCTCCCCCTTCTCTTCTTTCTTCCTTACTTCTTCTTTGCTTTTTCCCCCTTCTTATTTTTAAATGATTTTAATTGGAATTCAGTTATTTTCAAGGGTATTATACCTTCAATATCAGCAGAAAAAATGAAGGTTGGAACTGTTTTACTATGTGTCTGCTCCCCACCTTTTCCTTTCTAAATAAGTTAAAATATCATAGCTTATCATATGCATGATCTTATAAGGAGGATTTCTCTTTCAAGACATTTTCTGACTCTCACTACATTCAGCTAGTTGAAGACAGCACATCTGTCTTTGAACTCTGGGCTGTCAAACATCTTCCATAACACCAGAGCTGAAGTTTGGACATTGCCTTTCACCACCTTGTCTCCACTGAAAGTGAGAGCTGTTTCTTTTAAGATTCTCCATGGCTGGGAAACACTTGCCCACAAGTGTAGCCACCTTTCCTCATAGAAATTCAGATTAGTAGCTGATCTTTTAAGCTTTCCATTACCGAGCTCCCACAAAACCTGCTTACTGAAGAGCTCCTATTTTAGAAGTTGGCTTTCCACCAAATTGGTGGAAATTCAAAAAAAAAAAAAAAAAGAGAGAAAGAAAGAAAGAAAAAAAGAAAGAGAGAGAGAAAGAAGGAAAGAAGAAGAAGAAGGAGAAGAAGAAGAAGAAGGAGAAGAAGAAGGAGAAGAAGGAGAAGAAGAAGAAGAAGAAGAAGAAGAAGAAGAAGAAGAAGAAGAAGAAGAAGAAGAAGAAGAAGAAGAAGAAGAAGAAGAAGAAGAAGAAGAAGACAAAACACCCCATTCCAGTTCCTGGTTCCTTTGATGTAGTATTTGCCTTTTTATGGCTCAGACACCACATCTTAATTTTAACCACATAATTCTAATTGCAAGGCTGGATGTTGGCCTCCACAGAATGACAATCTAGTCCCCTATCATTTGAGCACTAAGCTGTTAGTACCAAGACATCTATGTCATTTTGATAAAAGAAATCTGTGGGTGTGGGGTGAGGATTTATTTGTAAGACTGAAGAGTAGTACTGATCAGGCAATGAACAAGAAGATCATTTGGTATTATCTTTGTGTGTGTTTGCTTTTTTTTTTTTTTTTTTCTAAAAAAGAGTAAAGGCATTTTGTTTGCCAAAAAAACTTTGTGGATCCCTAGAACCAAAAACGCTTTGAAGAAGCAGTCCCTGGAACTGCATATGGGAAAGATTGATTAACACTTGAAGCTTCAGCCAGCCTTATCTGCATTCCACGACTTCACACACCAGTTTTACACACACTCAAAAACTGGGATGCGAGTGTTCTGAAGATCCTCTTGCTGGGTTAAATTGCTCTCTAGTAATGTGATATATCTATATTCTTTTTTGGCATAACAATCAAAGCTTATAGCATATCTGCACAGGTTGTTCTTTTTTAAATTTTATTTACTTATTTGTTTGTTCATTTCAAGTTATTCACTTTGTATCTCCTCTGTAGCCCTCTCCCTTGTCTCCTCCCAGGCCTACCTACCTTTCCTTTCTCCCCCTATGCCTTTTCCCTAGTCCCCTTATAGGGGAGTCCTCCTCCCCTTCTATCTGATCCTAGCTTATCAGTTCTCATCAGGATGGCTACATCATCTTTCTCTTGGCCTGGTAAGGCTTCACCCCTCCTCCCACCCCAGGGGAAGTGATCAAAGAGCCATCCATTGAGTTCATATCAGAGACAGCCCCTGTACCCCTTACTAGGGAACCTGCTTGGAAACTGAGCAGCCTGTGGGCTTCCTTTGAACAGGGGTCTAGGTCCTCTTCATGCGTAGTCCTTGGTTGGAGTATTGATCTCTGCAGGCCCTCCTTGGCCCAGGTTATTTGGTTCTGTTGTTCTCCTGTGGAGTTCTTGTCCAGGTGTTTCTATTTCCTTCTTCTCCCATAAGGATTCTGGCACTGGCTATGAGTCACAGTATCTCCTTCAATACCCTGGTGGATAGAGTCAGAGGTTCTCTGTGGAAGGCTCCTGTCCTGTTCCTTGCTTTCTTCTACTTCTGATGTCTATTCCTGTTTATCCTTCTGAATGAGGATTAAGCATCTTCCCTAAGGTTCTCCTTGTTGTTTAGCATCTTTTTGTTTGTTTGTTTAGCTTCTTTAGGACTATAGATTTTAGTATGTTCATCCTATATTGTAAGGCTGTTACCCACTTATAAGTGAATATATATCATATGTGTCTTTCTGCTTCTGGGTTACCTCACTCAGGATGATCTTTTCTAGTTCCCACCATTTGCCTGCAAATTTCATGATTTCCTTGTTTTTAACTGCTGAGTAGTATTCCATTGTGTAAATATATCAATCTTTCTGTATCCAGTCCTCTGTTGAGGGACATCTAGGTTTTTTCCAGATTCTGGCTATTACAAATAAAGCTGCTATGAACATAGTTAAATAATTGTCCTTATTGAATGGTGGGACATCTTTTAGGTATATGCTTAGGAGTGGTATAGGTGGATCTTGAGGTAGCACTATTCCTAATTTTCTGAGTAAGCACCAGATTGATTTCCAAAATGGCTGTACAAGGTTACATTCCTACCAGCAATGGAGGAAGGTTCCCCTTTCTCCATGACCTCTGTAGAATGCATCATCCCTTATGTTTTTGATCTTAGTCATTCTGGTGGGTGTGAGGTGAAATCTCAGAATTCTTTTGATTTGCATTTCCTGAATGACTAGGATGTTGAACATTTCTTTTAGTGTTTCTCTGCCATTCGGTATTCCTCTGTTGAGAATTCTCTGTTTAGCTCTATACCCCAGTTTTAATTGGATTATTTGGAATGTTGGTGTTTAACTTCTTCAGTTCTTTATATATTCTGGTTATTAGCCCTCTGTCAGATGTAGGGTTGGTGAAGATCTTTTCCCAGTCTGTAAGCTGTCGTTTTGTTTTGATGACAGTGTCCTATGCTTTACAGAAGCTTTTCAGTCCCATGAGGACCCATTTGTTAATTGTTGATCTTAGAGCCGGTGCTGTTGGTGTTCTGTTTAGGAATCTGTCTCCTGTGCCAATGAGGTCAAGGCTCTTCCCCACTTTTTCTTCTAACAGATTTAGTGTGTCTGGTTTTGTGTTTAGGTTTTTGAGCCACTTGAACTTTAACTTTGTGCAAGGTGATAAATTTGGGTCTATTTGCATTTTTCTACATGTAGACATCCAGTTAGACCACCACTGTTTGTTGAAGATACTGTCTTTTTTTCCATTGTATGGTTTTGATTTCTTTGTCAAAATTAAGTTTCCATAGGTGTGTAGATTTATTTGTGGATCTTCTCTTTGATTCTACTGATCCACCAGTCTATTTCTATGCCAGTACCATGCCTTTTTTTATTACTGTTGCTCTATAGTAGAGCTTGAGATCTAAGATGGAGATAACCTCCAGAAGATCTTTTATTGAACAGGATTGTTTTAGCTATTCTGGGTTTTTGTTTTCCTATAAGTATTTAGGGACAAGGCAAGGCTGCCCACTTATCTCTTCAACATAGTTCTTGAAGTCCTAGCTAGAGTAATAGGACAACTAAAGGAGATCAAAGGAACACAAATCAGAAAGGAAGAAGGCAAAGTATCACTATTCGCAGATGATTTGGTAGTATACATAAGTGACCTCAAAAATTCTACCAGAGAACTCCTTCAGCTGATAAACACCTCCAGCAATGTGGCTAGATACAAAATTAACTCAAAAAAAAAAAAATCTGAAGCCCTCCTGCATACAAAAGACAAATGGGCTGAGAAAGAAATTAGGGAAATAACACCTTGCATAATAGCCACAAATAAGATAAAGTACCTTAGTGTGACTCTAACCAAGCAAGTGAAAGACCTGTATGGAAAAAATAAAAACCCTTCAAGTCTCTGAAGAAAGAAATTGACGAAGATCTCAGAAGATGGAAAATATCAGAAGATGGATGTTCATGGATGGGGAGGATTAACAGTAAAAATGGCCATCCTACCAAAAGCAATCTACAGACTCAATGAAATTCCCATCACAATGCTAACAGTTAATTACAGACAAGAACCATTCTCACTTTCAGGTTGTTCTTTTGAAAACCTGTGCACATGCATACTTGCTCCGAAGTGCTCATATCATAGTGCCCATTTGCAGGTCACACGACAAGTTCAGGTGTCACTCTGCATCTTCTACCTTGTTTGAGAAAGGTCTCTTGTTCTCTCGGGATGCAAGGTTTAGTAGTTTGGATGCTTCTGAGTATTCTGGTCTGCATCTTGGAGGAGCGCAGGCTTTAGAGACATATGCTATTGCAGCTGGCATCTTGTGGTCTCTGAGTATTTGAACTCAGGCCTTCATGCTTTCACAGGAAGAACTTTGCCCACCTGGTCATCTATCAATTTATGTCACATTTTCATCGGAATCTCATAGACATCTTTTCTGAACCTGAATGAGTTTCCCTAACACATCTCTTCCTGACTTCTTTATCACAGAAAATGACACTTATGACCCTTTCAAATTATTATAAAAACCTATTATTCATAGCTCTTATTATTAAGTGCCTGACTATATAGTCAATAGAGGTTTGGTTGGTTGGTTCTTGAGATAGGTCATGCTATCTAGCCCTGCTTGCACCTCGTTATGCAGAAAACATACTTGCCTGAATCTTCCTGTCTTTGGCCCTGTTGTTCTGACATTACTGGGATACACCATCATCCCAAACCACATGATTATTTTTAATACTAATCATATTAGTAGACTATAAAGTCTGTAAAGATAATTGCCTGGAGCATAGTAGGCTGTTAACCAAAATTGAATTAGTAACTGAAGTAGGAAGTCACTTTATGATCTTCATTCTTTGCCTACTGTTAACAATTTTCTCCTTCTATTATGGGGTGCAGTGTGATGGCTCTATGCATGTATGTATTTTATCTGTGTTCAGTCTGGCATGTTCAGTCTGCTTGCATTGATTATTTCTGAATGGTGATAGCACTTGCAAACTTCTAGCTATGTGGATGTACACAAGACAGCCTAGTTAAACAGAGTCATTTTATTGTACAGCAGGCTATCAGGATTTATTACCTACTTGTTAACTTTTATTCATTTTAGCCATTTATTAATACACTATAAATTTTATTTATAACTCAGGTTTCTTTTAAAACACGAGTTGTAACTTCTTGAACTGTGCAATTTAACTAAAACACATTGATTGCTAACAAATCTTTAATGTGGTAACCCATTCCTAAATATTAAAATAATAATTCTAAAAAAATTAATGCTTACAAGACAACTTATGTGCACTTGATCTGGTCCTAAAAGAAAAGTCAATAATCCCAACATTGGTGGGAGATTCTGTAGCTTGCCAACTCTGTATTCCAATTATGCCTTTTATGGGGATAATGGGAAAATAACAGTATTTGGGGTTTTCTCTCCATCTGCTGTAGGATGAACTTGAGGCAAAGCTTGCTTATTATTTGATGCTTATGTGTGCTGTTTAGACTACATAGAAGCTAGTACTGAGGTCTTGATGTGCTGAGGGATGACTCAACCTTTAAGCCATGTACTACTCCAACAGACAATCTGAGTTCTGTTCCCAGAAGCCATTTTGGGTGGCTTACTTACAGCTGTAACTTCAGCTTCAGGGAGTCCCATTCTACCCTTTTCTGGCCTCTATGCATACACATTGCGCTCACATGCTCATATTCACACACAGACATATACAAATATGCACAATTAAACAAATCTTTACAAAAAGATCTCCAGAAATTATCACTCAGTCAGGTCATGTCCACCTTCCATTCATGTGGTCACGCAGGTGGAAGGAATGGTAAATGCTGAAGCAACAGTAGAGTAGATGACACTGTCTGCTGATCGGGCTGGCCAACTTGAAGCCAAATGAGAGGTAACTGCAAAGGTGACATAGTGGTGATTTGGGCTGGAGCAAAGACTCTGAGGTTCCTTTGAATGCACAGATTAAACAGTTTGTTCTGTGTACCACGAAGGCCATATCCATTCATCAAGTCATTGCAAATCAGCATTACTGTTTCCAGTGGGAATGAAAGACAGATGCATGCGTAGGTTTCAGCTGGTTCAGTGCCTGCACTGTGGTACAAAGGGCATTCAGTGTATGCTCACCAAATAATTGAATATGGACTTGAGGAGAGCAGTTCCTTGTGTTAGGCTACTCTAATCCCTGGAGCTTCATGGCTGATGGTTACTATGCTTCAGTTGCTGTCTTAAACCTAAGTCACATTTGGATCCTATTCACGTATATGTTCACGTCAGACGTGGTCATCAGCGGGAAGCAATTCAAAGGTTTTCGTGTGTGGAGCACTCTTAAATCTTTCAGGGTGTCTGAATCTTCCCATATGTTACCCGTCCAACAGGTAGAATCCAAGAGCTGGCAATCAAAACCTATAAAACTCTAACGTCACTAGCCTGAGCAGCTGTTCTCCAGTCAGGGCCTGAATGCTCCCCACGAGAGGATCATCTGAGAACCACAGTTGTTTGACTTTGTTTCTATCTGTTGTCTAGCAACGGAGGAAATAAGTGGATCTTATTTACTGATGTAGGTTTCCTGGCACCCTGAGAAGCATCCTGGAAACTCCACATTTCCTGATTGCCTTTGTATCCCTGTGTCCCATTAAATTGTCATCTCCCTTGAGCCTCAGTTACAATTATCAACTCCCCAGATATTACAAGCTCAGCCACCATCTGCCCTCCAAGGACCTGAGAGGATTTTCTTGACAAAGGACAGCAAGAAACCTGTCCTTCACTTCCAATTTACCTCCTAATCATAAAAGGCTATGCTTTTTGAAAATGGGGTTTAACCCAAATCTTAATTCTGGTCAGGGAGTGATAGTCTCTAAGAATCATTAGGAACTGGAGGCAATGGAAATGCCAACATCACCCAGACAGACTCTTCCCTTCCCACGCACACTGCCCAGGCCTTTTTACAATCACTACAGTGTGGTTTGTAAGGGTTGGACATCTGAGTTTCTGACTCTTCTGAGTTTTTCTCTGGGGCTGTCAATTCTGTTTGCTGCTTTCCATTGTTTGAAGACTCCTTTCCATACATGGGCTTGACTCTGGCCCTTTTTCATCTCTAAGAGTTCTTCCATATACCCATTTTCAAGTAAACACACCACTATGTTAGGAAAGTTTTATGCAATTGACCATGTTATATTAGTGACTTTCTCTAGCAACCTGCAAGCAGACTGAATTAACCTTAGTCAGGGTGACCACAAATGAAGACACCAAGTCCTTGCCTAGGGTGCCTAGCTAGTTTATTATCTGGCCTTGGCAAAGTTATGCCCTGACTTATCATGAGTTTGGCTGGAACTCTACATTATACTGACATTAATAATAGAATAGAATCTTATCTACTATCAATATTGCAGGGTTGCCATGTGAGGTGTCTGACTAAGGGGTTTGCACTGTCTGTTTGATCCCTATACAGATCATATAGTAGATCCTATATAGGAATTGTCACATGAGCCCATTTCTCACAGAAGAACAGAAAGGTTCTAGAGTTGGCGACATGCTAGAGTGTCACATTGATAATAAATGAAGACTTTAATAGAAATCTGCAGAACCTCTGCCTCCACAGCTAGTTTATGGTTGGATGCAGACTCCCAAACCATGGAATATGAGCCATCACATTAGTTCGCACTTTGGTGTCTACACTGCTGGATATCCTACAAGAAATTTAGGAGCCCTATTAATCAAGTTCTGGGTCTTCCCTAACCATGCCTTGCAAACTCTTCACCTCTCCCTGTGGTTTGGCAGGCGCCACAATGCATACCTCACAGAATATGTCTAAATAAGCTACGTTCCTGTAGATGGGAAAGATGGATTTAGTGCTGAGAGGCCAGATTTGGGGCGGGGGGTGGGGTGGTGGTGGGGGTGGTGGTAGGGTATGGAGATGGAAGAAGAAGAGAAAGAGACAGCCTTGGGAAGGAAAAGTGAATTTTTTTTAGCTCTGAGAATTATTGGTATAAATGTAAGTTGGGAAGTAAATAAATATTCATATTTCCTGATTACTCTGAGTGTTTTCATTGTCTCAACAGAAGGGAAAACGTGTGTATATTAGAGGAAATCACGGGTATGTTGAGGACATTATGAGGAGCTGGAAATAATAACCTTGGGCCATGTTAGGACAAGGAGAGGATGAAAATGGGCTGGTAGAAAATGAGTCAGGGTGAAAGTGAAGTGCCACACCAAACGCCATTGCTTCTGGCTTGTACTAGGCGAGAGTGGCATTGGCACGGGGCTATTCTCTTTTCCTTAGCAGTTGCACTGTTAGTAACAGTGTTAGAATTTTAATTTAAAACTCACAAATCCTAAAATATTAACTTCTGCTCATTCATTGCTTTTCTATTATTACATATATATGAAAATTCATTACAGACAGTTGAGAAAAAACCTACATACAAAAAAAAATGAAGAACTTCTTTCATCACACCAAATACGCTTTCTTGCTTTGGTTAAATGGGGTGTAGAGCCTGTGCGTCTACCTGAGATTTGAGCCAGATCTGTATCTTAGAATTGTTTCCAATGCAAACAATTTTCATAAATAAGTCATTCAATGCCTACCAAGTGTAGCTCCATCATTTCTAAAAATGAACCTTTACATTACTCAGTTTTCACACTCTACAGAGCTGGGCCCAGGAGCAGGAGTCCCTGCTGCCATTGCCTCTTCATTTCTCCAGCCATTTTACTAGATTTACAGATATTTGTTGACAGGCTACAACACTGTAGATATGCCGAATGATGCTGCCAGACTGTTTCCTCAAATGTGTGTTTTGTTCCTCTCTTTTTTTGTCCTTTGAGGGAATCCCTATATCATTGAGCCAGCATTTGATGTAATTATTATAGAAGCATGTGGGTATGTACTTTCTGTTCTAAAATGCATTCATGTCTGTCAGAGATCAGACTTCTTTATTATCGATCACTGATAAATGAATGGGCCTTTCCTGTGAAACTAACCAATGCTTTTTACATCTTAGCTCAACCCGTCTTGATTTTCACAAGACAATTTACACACTACAAATCTCTCTCTCTGGCTCTTACTCTCTCTGGCCATGTTTGTCACAAAAACAATTCCCCCATTGTATATTGCTTCTTGTATTCTTTTGTCTTCTGGGATAATGTAAAAGAAATAGGTAATAAAATTTCCTGAATTCTGTGATTTTCTTCATTTTGTGTTCACCAAATATTAAAAACAATTACCTGTTTTTGTTTAATTTTATGTTTTGCTTTATCTGAAAAATATACACCATCACATGTACTTAATTTAGTGTGGTTAAAAATAAAATAAATAAAATTCAATAATCTATGAAAAGAATAAACAAAAATAATAATGTCTTTCACCTACTCCCAATCTCCCAGGCCCAATCTTAGAATCAAATACTTTTCATTTTTTGAATGATTATTCTTGTATTATTTTGAACATATAGTTGCTGATTTTTATTGGTTTACTGGCTAGGGACACATCCAGTAGCTCTTTAGTTAAACACAGGCTTTATTATTTGAATATAATCTGCTTGCTAGGTTCTTACATGTCCCTCATCCTGTCATTCCAGTGTTGTTATTCATAGTTAAATCAGGTAAATCAATAGACTATATGTCATTATATATTTTCTATGTTAAGGTAAATTGTTTATCTTCTAAACATTTTTGTTATCTTTGTTCTCTGTATGTTTGTGTGTGTGTGTGTGTGTGTGTGTGTGTGTGTGTGTGTGTGTGTGAGTGTTTGTGTGTGGCAAAATGTACGTGGAGATCAGAGGACAATTGTGTGAGTCAGATCTTGGCCTGTAACTGGCTGTTGGCAAGGGCCTCTGCCCTCTGAGTCAGTGCATCGTTGATATTGTGAATTCTTATTGCTTTTCTTTCACTTGGTAATTCTCTAGATGTTTCTAATCATTTCACACTTACTCTTATAATGCTTTCATCTTATTTCTCAGTTATATTTTTCCTAAAAGGCTATCACTGGCCTCTCTCTCTTTTGACCAACCTAACCACATTCTGTTCCAGGGTGGCTTTCATTGTCCTTCCTTCATTTCTTTTCAAGATACATCCTCTGGCTTATATTCCCAGTATCTTTCCTTTGGTTATTATTAGTTTCCTTATGTTATTGTAACACATTACTCCAGAATTGGAGTCTTGTATTAACATGTTCTATTATCTTATGAGTCAAGCAGTCAGAATTCTAAATTGGCTCAGCAGAATTGCAGTCTCTGTAAGCTCAAAGGGAAAGTATATTTCTGAATTTCCATGCCTTTTCTGTGGTTCACGCCTACCTGCATTCTTTGGCCCTATGGCCGCATCTCACAGCATCTCCAATCCCAGCATCTTAACATCTTCAAATCTCTCTCTCTGTCTGTTTCGACATTCACTCCTTTAAAGGGCACTTTTTCTTCTGCTGGATGAACTGAGGCAGTCATGTTGAGAATTTCTTTAAGTGTTTCTCTGCCATTCTATATTACACTATTGAGAATTCTCTGTTTAGCTCTGTACCCCAGTTTTCATTGGATTCCTTGATTTGTTGCTCTTTAACTTCTTGAGTTCTTTACCAAAGCTCATGGATAAGTAGGATCAACAGTGAAATTGGCCATTCTGCCAAAAGTAATCTACAGATTCAATGCAATTCCCATCAAAATACCAACACAATTCTTTACAGAACTTGAAAGAAAAATTCTCAATTTAATATGGAAAAGCACACAAACAAACAAAAAACAGAATTGAGAAAACAATCCTGTACAACAGATCTTCTCGCGGTATCTCCATCCCTGTTCTCAAGCTGAATGGGAGAGCAATAGTAATAAAAACTGCACGATACTGGCATAGAAACGGAAAGGTACATCAATATAATCGAATAGAAGACCCAGAAATTAACCCACATACCTACGGATACTTGATATTTTTACAAAGAAGCCAAAACCATTCAATGGAAAAAAGCATCTTCAACAAATGGTGCTGGTCTAACAGGATGTCTACATGTAGAAAAATGCAAATAGATCCATACTTATCACCCTGCACAAAACTAAAGTTCAAGTGGATCAAATACCTCAACATAAAATCAGATACACTAAACCTGTTAGAAAAAAACGTGGGGAAGAGCCTTGACCTCATTGGCACAGGAGACAGCTTCCTGAACGAACACCAACAGCACAAGCTCTAAGATCAACAATCAATAAATGGAAACTCATGAAACTGAAAAGCTTCTGTAAAGCAAAAAACACTGTCGCCAAAACAAAACGACAACCTACAGACTGGGAACAGTTCTTCACCAACCCCATATGATCCCCAGAGGGATCATACTTTTCAATACATAAGATTTCTTTCTTTCTTTTCTTTTCTTTTTTTTTTAAGTAAATGCTCTGTATGTGTCTGAGGATGTCTCTGTTTTGTTCTCTGCCTACAGAAAACCATGCCACTGGGTAGGTTTCTGCTGTTTTGGTGTCACATGTTATTTTTCAATTTTTATTTGTTTTTTTATTATTTACAATTTATTCACTTTGTATCCCAACTGTAGCCTCCTCCATTGTCTTCTCCCATTTCCACCATCCCTCCCTCTTCTCTACCCATGTCCCTCCCCTAGTCTACTGATAGGGGAGGTCCTCCTCCCCTTCCATCTGATCCTAGTCTTTCAGGTCTCATCTGGACTGGCTGCATTGTCTTCCTCTGTGGCCTGGTAAGGCTGCTCCCCCCTCAGGGGGAGGTGATCAAAGAGCAGGCCATTGAGTTCCTGTTGGGTTGAGTTTTTTCTCTGCTGGTGAATAGTTCTCTTTTTGACAAGTTAGTGAATCTCTTTAACTGAGGAATGGGTACATAAATAAGGTTCATTCATGGGGTTGCTGTGAAAATTAAGTTAATTCACACATAGAGACATTGCACTTAATGCAAACTATTTGTTTCTTCACACTTAATTAATAGATTGGCTACATTGAGAATTACAGCCTAAGGGGAAGGGTGTAAGATAGATCAGCCTGTAATGATGTTTGCTTACTGCCAAGCCTAATGACCTGACTTTCAACCGAGTCCTGCAAATTGTCCTCTGACCTCAACACATGTGCGATGGTATGCAGCCACACACGCTCTCTTTTATACATAAAAATAAATAAAGGTGAAATAATTATTTAAAAAGTTCAAGCCTAAACACTGTCTTCTGAGATTTTTTTTTTGTCATAGTCTATTGTTATTTAGATTGGTATTCTTACTGGTGACATTTTTATAAAACCAAACTCAAGACACGACATTTCTTTATGTTTGCTCTTCTGAGACTTCAAACATCTTCCCACAAGTATAGAAGAGTGTAGAAGAGTTTTGTCAAGAAGACGCTTGTGAGGGGATGGAAAGGGTACTTGAAGATGTGGAACTGGTCTGAATTTGTTTCCTATCAGGGTGACAAGGGAGGGCTTGGAATAAATTTACAGCTGGGCTTGTATTTCTGTTTTAGTGTGTTTCTTGCATGCCTGCATATGTATCTAGAGTTTCATAACATGGGTTCTGAGATCTAGAATATGGTCCTCTGAAAGACCAGCTCTTAATTACAAGTGCTGTTAACCAATGAGCCATTAGTATAGCCCCTAGGGGAAGGGGGTGGATCTAACTTTACCTATGTTGTTCTGAGACAGGGTGGATCCATAACCAGCTAAGGGCTAAGCTTGAGCCTGTAGTTCTGGCCTTCTGCCTCTTATCTCTAGAGTGGCTAGGGATTGCATTGAAGGTTTCATTGCAGGTCTGTGTGCCTCTATACCACATATTAGAAGGTGCTAGGGATTGAAATCAAGGCCTCTAGTATTTTAGACCAATACTCTACCAAGTAAGCTGGACCATGGACCCATAGTCTAACAAAGTTCTGCTTAGGTTACCAGAGACAACATCTTCAGGAGGTTTGTTTCCTCTTCCACAGAATGGGTTTCCCTGGAAATTAATTCATTCCTCCCTTTCACAGAAGCAGCTGGCAGGCAATGTGACACTGGGGCAAACACAATGGTAGATGTACCAGGGCTGAGGCAATCGACAGTTTCTGCTTCCACTATCAGACAATCTGAGCAGAGCCATCACCATCAGGACAGTCAGTGCTGTCATCTCTTAGTTTTACAGGTTGGAAAAAGCATCTGAGTGATTCTGGTTAGTCTTCTCGGTGAGAGATGTAGGTGGAGGAAGGTTGGAAACTGTAGCCTCCCTATGAAGGTAGTGAGGACTACAGCCAGCTCTCACACTCTTCCTCCTCCATTGTCTACTTGAAACTGTCTTTCCTGTCCTGTGTCTTCTCAGTATGTTTTGCTGGTGTAGGTAATGGTTAAACTGAAGACTTCACTCTAGAGGGGACAGAGAATTATGCAGGTTATCTTATTCTTCAGGCTATGAAGGCATTATGAACAAGTATGTACCCTTTGTTAAACACAGGTCCTCCTGCATCTATGGCTCACAGTTGCTTCCTCCTCTAGGGATGATGGTTCTTCTTTTCAGCCTAATGGCTCCTGGACACAAAGAAATCCAAAGCCTCTGGAAGCAACCACAACTCACATTCAATGGGGGCCTTGGCACTCTTCCCTGGCAAGTAAGCAGAGCTCAGTGCTATGAAGATAGAAGGAAGAACACATCAAGAAGAGTGATGATAAACAGGGTCATTGCTTCTTCCATTTCATTTATTCTTTTTCTTGAGAACATTATCATATTTCTGTCGCAGACTGAATACCTATCCTGAATCCCCAAAGACATTTCCTTATTAAAATAAAGTGTTGCCTCCATCTTTGTGCCAGTTGCTTATAGTCTGTGTTCTAGGTACTAAGCAACTCTCTCTGCTTTCTGTGGGGTGGTCATGTTCTGTGAGCTCTCTCCATAACCTCTGATATGCCAGTTTATTTCCTCTTCCCCATCAAAGAGATCATATGCTTCTAGAACCACATATGAGCTTCTGTTGCTCAGGAAATTACCTAGATAATACAACTAGGTATGTATTCCATTAACACAACTAAGTATATATTCCATTAACACATGGATATAAACAAGCTACACTCTGACACTCCTTGCCTGGGAAAACAAGGCTGCTGTTGAACTTTTATGTGTTATTGCTATTATCATTGTGTGGTTCTTGAGTTATGGTCTCACTGTGTAGCTGAAGCTAACCTCTAATTTCCAAATTCCTGGCTAAGTCTCTCAAGAGCTGGTATAGAAGTCCAGAACCATGATGATCCATTAATTCTGGCACTTTCCTCACTACTGTGGCCCTAACAGTGCAGTTGAAAGGTGTGTTTTCTAGACTGTCTCTTAGACCATTATCCTCTGAAGAACTTTCTGAAGATGCTGCTTTCTCAGGTTCTCTTAAAACACCCCAAATAATTGGTCTTCTCATTCATATCTTTTAATACTTGCTTACTCATTAATGCCTCGATTAATGCATCTATCACACTTGAAGTTCAAGTCAAGGGATGCTTCTCTGACATACCCTGCCAGTCCCATTTCTCACCACTATGATAAAGCGTTTTGCAAAAAGGAAAAGCAGGGCTTATTTGGCCCCAGTTCCAGATCACAGGAGTGGGTCATCATGACAGCAGTCCTACTGTGTCTGTAGTCAGAAGTGAGAAAGAAAGAGGAAGAGATAAAGCTAGCACTCTAGAGTATCAAAGCAGATGCTAAGATTCATAGCCAAACTTTAGACATAGTGCAGGAAATCTTATGAAGGAAGGGGGAGATAGAAAGACCTGGAAGGAACAGGAGTTCCGCAAGGAGAGCAACAGAACCAAGAAATCTGGGCCCAGGGATCTTTTCTGAGACTGATACTCCAACCAAGAACCATTCATGGAGATAACCAAAACCCCTGCACAGATGTAGCCCATAGCAGCTCAGTCTCCAAGTGAGGTCCCTAGTAAGGGAAGCATTGGCTGTCTCTGATGTGAACTCAGTAAGTGACTCTCTGATCACCTCCCACTGATGGGGGAACAGCCTTACCAGGCCACAGAGGAAGACGATGCAGCCAATCCTGATGAAACCTGATAGGCTAGGGTCAGATGGAAGGGGCGCAGGATCTCCCCTATCAGTGGACTGGGGAATGGGCATGGGAGGAGATGAGGGTGGAATTTGAAGGAGATGAGGAAGGGGACTATAACTGGGATACAAAATGAATAAATTATAATAAAAAATTACGTGATGAGAAAATGAAAAAAATTAGCACCCACATGCCTTTCTCCTGTTTATTGAGTCAGAGTCCAGGCTAGACAGCAGTAGCATCCACAGGATGGCAGGTGGTGAGTCTTTACACCTCTAGCAATCTTATCTAGAAAGCCTCACCTAGAGGTGGCCAGACATTTGTTTTCTCAGTGAACCTTGAACCTAGATGTTTCCAAATTGCTAATCTATGTTAGCCATCACATACACTATTCTTTGAGGGCTGTTTGGCCATTTAAATATTTATTCAGTTCTAAGATTCAAATCATCAGAGATTCACCTTGCTGTTTTGTGTCCACCAAGGTGTCTCCTCTCTCTTTTTACTTGACTTTTAACTATTCATTAACAGCCTTCAACTTCAGTTTACACACTTCTGTAGTACGTTAATACTAATTAGCAATTATTATTTAACTCTAATGATGTTGTAGATGATGTTTCGACTCCTCTTGGCAATGTTCAAGTAGCAGAAGCCTGAGACTTGGCACAGTGTGCACTTCAAACACCATGAGCATGCTGTTGCTGCTCAACTTTCTTGCCATAATAGCTTGCTCTTTAAAACATGGTTCTGCCAGGCATAGTGGTATATGCTTCAATCTCAGCACTCAGGAAGCAGAGACAGATGCAACTCTGTAAGTTCGAGGCCAGCCTGGTCTGTAAATTGAGTCTAGGACTCCCAGGGCAACACAGAGACTCTTGTCTTAAAAAAACAAATAAACAAACAAACAAATACATAAGTAAACAAAACATGGGCCTAACTCAGTTATTAATAATGATAACTACTTTACCTACTAAAAAAGTAAGCCTGTCCTCATGCTGATCACACATTCATAGAATGTTCCTTATATTACATGTATTTCTATGGGCTCTTTCAAGAAAAACAACCAGTAAAATGGGATTGGGAAATGGTTTATTCAGGAATGTGTATGCAAACCATAAAATATGTAGGGTTACAAATAGTAAAGAGTATCTTCAGACTACGATACAGGTCCTGTGATAGAGAGAGGAGAGACTCGATAAAAAGAATAATTGAAAAACATTTTATTTTTGTTCATTTATGTAACCTTTATTTCTCTCCCTTTGTGTGTCTGTGTTTACTTGTGTGTGAGTGACAGCAGACTCCAGAAGAAAATATCAGATACATTGGAGCTTGAGTTACAGTTGTTTTGTGAGACACCAGGGTAGTGCTAGGAGTCAAATTCCAGTCCTCTGTAAGAGCAGTAGGCTCCCTTCACAATGGGGTCATGTCTCACACCTAGGAAGATCATTTCTTTCACTGCCATGTAATTCACTGAAAGTTTTAAGAAAGCTGATGAGATTCTTAAGCCGGATGTATTAACGGGGTCCCTGTCTTGCGGTAGGTGATCTACATTAAGACCCTGATGTGCTCGATAGTGGTTCGGTAGCATCCCGTGTAAAATGTAACTGTTATGTGCACCTTGTGAATCTGGGACCATTAGTCAAGCTTCCAATAGTAGGTTACCCAACAGGTATATTTTAATGGAAGCCACAAAGTGAGTTTTACGTGGGTTTTAAAATTATTGTTCATTTTTCTCAGCTATTCCTTTGTGTCTTCTGTTTTCTCTAAGATAACTTCCCTCTATTTCTTTATTTGTGTATTTCTCTTACATTACAAAATTGTTAATGTACAAATACCCCCTCATCTCCCTTTCAGTAAATTTGATTCACCATTGGCCTGAATAATTGAGTATTTATTGATCAACTAAAACTAATGACATGATTTGTAATCATACTTTTTGGAAGAGAGAATCTTAACTTCAGAGCATCCCTGTCCATAGATTGCCAACTGTACAAGTAGTTCAATGTTCAAGAAAATTCTAAATTTTTCTCTGTTGTGAGCAGGGTTTCTACATGTAATAAAGGAAAGGGTCTTTAGTCCTTACGTTCATTCGTGTGTTCTTAGCCCTGTGGCTAAGTTACCTGCACATTTATCTCTTAGTTCCAACTTTAAGCCTATTCTTGACTGTGCATGGAAATTAAAAGTGAGGCTCTCACACCTTTTGCTGAAGTTTCTTCCATTTCTTGTTCATTTCTTCTGCTCATGCTTTCCACACGCTAGGAACTTCCAGGACCTGGACAGTACACCATGCCCCTCCTTTCCTCCCCCTATTATTTTTTTTTCTCCAGTGTTATTGTCCACTATTTATCCACTCATGATTAAGAGTTTCATGGTGATCTGTGTGAAAAGGGCCTGGCTTGTTGGTATGGAAGTCTTCATCTTGAATGAAACATGAGCTTAAAGATACAGTATTCATTTTCCTGAGGGTTCAAGTCCTGTTTTCTCTAACTTTGTCATTCTCATGTTCTTTCAAACCAGTAGTATATATTTTGTCACTTATCTATTTCCATGGCTGAATGTTTGGTAAAGGAAATGTATTATGCTAACCACTGTATGCTGGACAGGAAGCCAGTCCTTTTCTCTGCACAAGTGGAAGTACATGCTGTCTTTCTTTGGTTCTTATTTAAGCCTTGTAATAATTTCAAATCTAGATTGTTGGGTAAAGCAGATGCATGTCGGAAGTACTTCCACCCTCTTTCTCATGTATTTTATATTGAAGAATGTCGAGCCTTACTCAAACTTTCAAATATGAAAATTTCATTCAGTTGCACAGCAACTGCCCAATAAACTGAGATTCACAAATGCAATTAGACCCACACACATGTTCTGAATAATATGTAGCTATCAAATGGTTTAACCTCACAGGTCCTACAGAAAAGTTGGTTTACAGAGCAAATTTAAACAGTGTGCACATACTTTCACTCAAATCAGCAATCATTAATCTCAAAATAAAGACTATGCAAGTAAAGTGATGAATCTCAGAGTACTTCTTTCAGTTCCTGCTTGTAAGGAGATCATGCATTGAGCGGACAGTGCAATCAATACTCAAAATAAAATTAGAGAACACAATCAGAAAGCCCCCAACAGCCCATCAAAGCCAAAGCCACCTTTATATCTGTTCTAGGTCTATATACATATACATATACATATATATGTGTGTGTATATATATATATAATATATTTATATATATAAATATATATTATATATATTATAATATATAATATATATATACACACATATATATGTATATGTATATATATATATATTTGTGTGTGAATGCATGTATATGTGCATGCCTACATGTGGAAACTAGAGGTCAATATTGGATGTCTTCCTCTAGCTCTTTCCCTCTCTCCAACTTATTTCTTGAGAGAGGTCTTGCATGAACAGGAAAGCCATGGACTGAGCTATGCTGGTTGATGAATGAGTTCTCAGTCCTTCTGTGTCCACACATCCCTTCCCCTCAGCACTGGGTCACTAAAAAACTTGGCCTTTCTGTGGTTATTGGTTTTTTAACATAGGTGCTGGAAGTCTGAACTCAAGGGAATCGGGCTCATGCTTATGCAACAGGTAGTTAATGAACTCAGTCATCTCCCCAAACCTGATCAATTTTAAATTAAATGTTAAAAAAGCAACAGTAACGAAAATGGTGCGATGTATTTTCCTCTGCTTCATTTCTTTGCATTGCTTTCTCCTGGGCATTTTGCTGTGTAGAAGGGTAATGTGTTTATTCATTTTGGAACTAAGCAGTCATAAAACTGTATAGGCACAGCTTGGAACCAACATCCACAAATTAGAAAATTTCCCTCCACTTGACTATATTATAAACACTATATGAATAAAGAAAAGAAAACAAAAGCCCAGGAAGGCAGTTTATTTCTTGTTGTATTTTCTCAATCATCCCCTATATAACTACCAGTCTATTTGATAATTACACACCATAAAATATGATGCAAAGTACAATGAATGTGATTTTCATCAAACAAAAGCAGATCTTAAAAACTGCCTTCAGAGGTATCAGCTGGAATTCAATACACTTTACACATTTTTTAGAAATAAATACAAAGTACTCGCTATTTTTCGTACCCAAAAGCAAAGACTAGTTGTAAGAAGCATGGGAAAACCCATTTTTATTCCATTTGAAAGTGTTTTTCTTGCTGTGCATAAGAAACTTGAGAAATCATTAGTGGTCAGAAGTAAAATTCTCTCTCTACCAGTGTCTGTGCTGATGTGTACTTTGTGAGCAAGCATCCTGCTTGTCGACCCGTGTAATCTTAGGAAATGTGCTGAGCGTTCTTTTACACAAAGATTCTAGTGGCTCTGTGTCTGACAGAAGATTAAGATCCCAGAATAATTTGCCTTGGAAAATATAAAATAAACAAAGCACAGGGAACTGTGTGGTGAAAGTATAACTCTTGCAACAAACTGTGATGACTGGTTTCCTTGAATCAGCAGTGATTTCTTCCAGTTGCTGCCTCACACTGCAATCACTGAACTGGTATCAAATGCAACAGCATTAAAGGCTGCTTTTGTTTTAAAGGGGGTGAAAAGTCAAAAACTGGAAAAGTTGAAAGAAAAGAAACTGAGCCTAACAGTATGAATGTGTTTGTTCCCTGTATTGCAGGCTGTGTTGATTGGGTCAAGGGACCAATATTCTATTAGTGCACATAGTTCAAGTGAGAAGCAGTCTGTATATTATATTTTGCTAATTTTTGTCATCTAGCCAACTTATCAACAAATAAAATTGTGGGAAGAGGAAAGAGTGACTGACTGCTGATAAAATACTACTACTTGATGGAAAGATTGATTTTAATACAGCAGTGTACTGGAGATTTAAGTGTGTTCCTAAATTACAGTGTGCCCAGTGTTTGGCACATTGCAGTTATTTAATAAATATCTGTTGAATGAACGGATTAACTTTACTCTCCACAGAAAATGCCGAAATGCTCCCTTAGGAAAAGCAAGTGCTGCCGAATGAATTTCTGACTTCATTTCCTAAAGTATGCTTTTCACAAGAACTGGCTGTTCTATAGAAGTTTGTTGGGTATGTAGATTGATAACCGCCTTTGATGCACAGCAGGACACTCATAAATAGTTAAGCATATGCAAATTACTTTAGAGAACTTGGTCTTCATTTGTGGTTTTAGGTCAGACTAATGATTTTCTTTTTTCAACAGAACCAAATGGATGTGTCAAAGAGGTAAAATTCTTAATAAGAGTGGACATAAATAGTTTCTAACCTGCTGCTAAGGTTACAAATGTCACTAGTAGTTGTCATTACAGTAGAGCAGAGGGTCCTTCATCATTTTAAACACATTTCCATATCCACAGGTAGTCGGAGAAATGACCATTACCACATGTACCAAAAGGACAAACAGATGGTGTTCAGATCATTCATTTCTGTGTGTGTCTTATCGGATTCAAGCATTTTAGAAGTCACTTGAAGTCATGTGTTTTATATCAACTTGTGTAGAGAAATTTACATATATTGACCCAGTGCCCTCCTACCTCAGGGTTTGTCTCTCACACCTCATCGTTTCCATATCCTGAGAGTATGGGGATGTAGCTGTCTGCATGTCTGCCTTTCCCCGGAGTGACTGAAGAGCTTTATTGTTGGGATTCAGAGTGAACATTTCCTATTAATTGTTTGGTCTCCCAGCAACCTCCAGGCATAACAAATCGCAAGTCTAGGTTACAGGCCAATGGCTTGTCTGCACCACTTGATAACAGTTGAAAGTGAGGTAGGTGACCACGTTGACAGAACACAGAGTAGCCTGACATAGCTAATTCAAAACCGTTCTGGAGGTCACTCAGCACAGTTGAAAACATTCTGAACAGACCTGGGATGGAGACGTAGGTGAGATGGGTGCTCGTCTACATTTCAGGGCTGATTAATCGTCTCCTGGTCATAGTGAGAAAGGAAAAGCCAGTGGGCGTCACTGTCACTGTCGCTGCCCATGTATTGCAGTGATCGCCCCGCCTCTCTGTGGCCCAGACAAACCAACAAATGCAACCTGCAGCTTGGATTCTTTCCAGATGCTGCTAAAGATTTTAGGTTTGATGGCTGTGTGTGATGGATGTGTTGAAGGAAGATATCATAATTTTAGGACTGACATGACGTTTTTATCTGCAAGTCTCTCCTACTCAACCATCAAGCACATAGCACAATCATGCCGCTGAGAGTAACCTGAATGGACGTATATAATGGAGTGACATTGAACTACAGGTTTTCCTAGCTCAAATAGAATGTCTCATCTCTTTTATTCCTAACCACGATCCTGTCTGAGTGTACGCCCTGCCCTGTTCATCGTTTTAATTTAGGTTTTGTGGTTAGATTGCTTGACTAGGAATTAAATAGATTTTGCACCTAAGAGTTCAATTCCTTCTAGGCAAATTCAATTTTGGGATACTCAGGCATACCAAAGCCCACTCTCCTTACAGGGTCAGCTAGGTTCTGCCTGGACAACAGCTTGGTTCATGTTTAGATCATAGGAAATTTAAGTTATATAAAGTTACAGAATCTAGGCTTCTCAGTGCTACGTTTCCCGAAAGAATAACAATATTTAGCTCTCTCTCTCTCACACACAAAAACACTCACACACACTCTTGAACACATGCATGGGCACTCATGCTCATATGCATGTACACAAGTGCGCACAAACACATATGCATACACATACACATTCCCCCCCAACATGTGCATACACATGTACACAGGCATCTATCTATCTATCTATCTATCTATCTATCTATCTATCTATCTATC
>NW_026592548.1:12936165-12947255 GCF_907164565.1 Psammomys obesus
ATCTATCTATCTATCTATCTATCTATCTATCTATCTATCTATCTATCATCTCTATTGTACATGGAAATGTCACTATGCCCTGCACTCCTTTGACATGCTGGAACTCGAGCAGTGCTTGAGAAGCTTCAAGGGAGCCCACAGCTATAAGGAAACTTTGCACGAAAGTCCAAAGCTATAACGTTTGAAAGGACTACTCTGAATGAGGATTGATCATCTCACCCCATGTCTGCTTTCTTGATTATCTTCTTTAGGTGTGTAGATTTCATTATGTTTATCATATCTTGTAGGTCTATATAAGTGAGTATATACCATGTTTGTCTTTCTCCTTCCGGGATACTTCACTCAGAATGATCTTCTCTAGATCCCACCATTTGCCTGCAAATTTCATGATTTCCTCTTTTTTGGTTGCTGAGTAGTATTCCATAGTGTAAAAATACCACAATTTCTGTATCCATTCCTCAGTTGATGGACATCTGGGTTGTTTCCCTGTTCTGGCTATTACAAATAAAGCTGCTATAAACATGGTTGAGCAAATGTCCTTGTTGTGTACTTGGGCAAATTTTGGGTATATACCTAGCAGTGGTATAGCTGGGTCTTGAGGAAGCACTATTCCTAATTGTCTGAGAAAGCGCCAGATAGATTTCCAAAATGGTTGTACCAGTTTACATTCCCACCAGCAGTGGAGGAGGGTTCCCCTTTCTCCACAACCTCTCCAGCATCAAATGGGATGTGCATTGAATGTATGATAGGAGTCTACCGCAGAAGGCATCTGAAAGGCTCTACCTAGCAGTGCTTCAAAGCAGATACTAAGACTCATAACCAAACCTTTGGCAGAGTACAGGGAATCATATGAAAGAAGGGGAGTTAGTATGATGTGGAAAGGATAGGAGCTCCACAAGGACCAAATATATCTGGGCACAGGGTGTTTTCTGAGACTGACACTCAACCAAGGACCATGTATGGATATAACCTAGAACCTCTGCTCGGATGTAGCCTGTGGCAGCTCAGTAACCAATTGGTTTCCCATAGTAAGAGGAACAAGGACTATTTCTAACAGCAACTCAATGGCTGACTCTTTGACCTCCCCACCCCTCAAGGGAGGAGCAGTCCTGTTAGGCCACAGAGGAGCACTTTGTAGCCAGTCCTGAAGATACCTGATAAAACAGGGTCAGATGAAAGGGGAGGAGGTCCCCCCTATCAGTGGACTTTGAAAGGGGCAGGGAGGAGACAAGGGAGGGAGGGTAAGATTGGGAGGGACTAAGGGAATGGGATACAGCTGGGACACAGAGTTAACAAAATATAAATAATAAGAAAAATTAAAAAAATAAAAAATAAAAAATAAAAAATTAAAAAAAAAAAGAAAGGACTACTCTAAAGCTTGGTTGAACCATCAGTGCATTTGGGCTCCAAGCCCTCTGGGCTTGTATTAGGCACAGTTAACTTACTGATGCTAACACAGGTACTTTTCAGAGTTTCAGATTTGTCTGAGTGCTGACTTCTGTACAAGACACAGTAGACAGCAACTTTACTCACTCCAGCCTTCTCCTTGTTCTATCCCAGAGTCCACCTCATAACTCTGGCTGCTCTTTAAGTCCTCATCCTCCTGCCTCCATCTCTGGGCTCTGGGATTACAGGTGTACACCAGCATACCCAACTCTTATATGAATTTGAGTGAATATGTTCTGCAGTCTTGCCTCTGAGAACAGGTGATTAGATCTACATGCAGGATACATTATTTTTTTGTCTCCATTTGTTTTTAAATTTCATAAGAATTTGAAGCAACTTTGAATAAAGAGTAGATAGTGTGGAAATCCCCCTTCCCATCAGCTGATGTGCTTTCTATCCCATTTTCCCTCAAAAAAAAAAACCATAAAAACAAAAACAACAACAACAAAAAACTCCCTAAAAACAAAAAAGAGGAGCAGAACACCAGTGATCTTGACGCTGAGGCTGCGTAATCATCATTCTTGCCGTGGTGAAGCTCTGTGCCTTTCATCAGAGGCAGCCTTACATTCCGAGTCAAAGCTTGCTGATGGGGAGGGGACTTCACTTTCACTGGGCTGGGCATTAAGGGTCTAAGCAGCAGACCTCAGCAGGGTTGCCTAATCTTCTGCACTGTGACATTCTTTTGTCATCTGCCATGTGTTCGGGCCACATCTGTAGCTATTCTGGGATGCATGCAGCCTGAGGGCTCAGGTTGGATGTGCCGGCTAGTACACCCTTTGTGAACTCCCTGGGTTGCCAAAGGGCTCCTGTCCACAGGCCTGTTCAGATTTCTCATTCTCTCCTTCCACAGGATTCATTTGAGCTCTCCTAGCATCAGTCATTTCTGTCAACTGTTAAAAAATGAACCCCACTTCCAAATTTAGAGGCGTACAGTGGCTCCTTTCAATGGAAATGTTTTCCACTTTTATTTGCTGTCTCATTCAGACCTCCATTCATGATTTCTTTACTCTCCGGTCTTGCCTCCAGACTGCTCTGATCTGTCCGTCCTTTACTTTCTTTTTAATCATTTTTTCCTGCAAAAACACTATCAAAATCTAACTCTCAGATGGAAAACATATTTCCCCCAAAGAGGTTAATAGCCTTCTGCTCTGTTTAAGCATTCCTGAAACATTGCCCTCTGCTCTGCAAACTGAAAGTCTCATATGGGAGAGAGTCACTGAGGCTTGATATCTTCTGTACAATACAACAATCATCACAGTGACCAACACCATGTCATGGACTCACAGACACCACTGAAATTTAAATATTTTTTACAAAAATATATTTTTGCAAACATTGTATTGCTTAATTTATTGTAAATGATGAATTTCCTAAATTGCTTAATTTACTAAAGTACTTTGTTTCTTCAATTTTCAAAAGATCAAGTAAATAATACTCATAATTTAAAAGGAAAATTTATACCACTATTGCATGAACTTAGAAAATCTATTAACTGACAAAGTGAAAGAGGAATTAGTCACATCAATAAAGTGTTTCAATATTTGCTTGCTATAAAAAATTGCTATAGGAAAATATTTTGATAACATAAAAGGATGATAGATTTTCTTAAAGAACGGTAATAATAGTGAGAGAAAAACACATCAATAAGATACAACAGGAAAGCTTCCTATTACATAATAAAAAGAAAGCAATGCCCAAACTATACAAGGCATGTGAATTTACCAAAATGTCAAGGAAAATCATACACTTAGGAGTGTAATATAATTATTTTTTTTCACAAATTGATTCGTAAAATTTTCCCAAGTAAAATCTAAGATACCTGTGTAAACATTTCTTCTCGGACTCATTTGAGAGAATCCATTTGCAAGAATACTCAGATATCTGCTAATAAGCACACACACTCTGATATGAGAAGAGTTTTGTTTGTGGAAGAAGAGACAAAATGGCTGGGGACAGCACAAGGTTAGGATATAATGATTTTGATTTTCCAAGTTAGTTGAGAAAGAGTATGTTGCTAAATAAATGTTAGTGTTTTAGTTAGTATGCACTTGAGAAAATGGAATTTCTACCACAGCATATAAATTACAAATGGGCTGAATATTCAAATAAGCAAATCATCAAAACCTCTAAAAGATAAAGTTATTTATTTTACAGTAGTGAGGGTCATGAATCTGAATCCAGGTATCATAAAAGGAAAAAAAATACAGTTTTTTTAAAAAATTTTTAGAATGCATCTGAAAAAAAATAAAAGGACATGTAACAACAATTTAAACAATGCTTTTATTTGTGGGAAAATATTTACTACAGTTCTCAAACACTACCTAATTATATCCTATTACCTATACTGGTATTACAAAATGAAAATTAAAATATCACAATAAAAATTTTAAAAATATAAAGAAATGATTCAAAGATCTATGAACCATATAAATTATGCTGAGCTTCAACAATATGCAAATCCTAATTCAAGTAACAGTTGTTGTTGTTGTTGTTGTTGTTTGTGTGTCAGAATAGAACTAGAGAGAGGAGTTGGAAGGTCATCTCTTATTTCAGTTCTGATTGATCTTTTATGACTGCTTTATTTACCTGTACTTACATTAATATAAACTTACACTCATAGTCAGGGATGACCTTAAAACTTTATCTGACATAGGCTCAAATGAGTTTTTAATGCTGCTATTAAGGCAATGTTGATACTGAAAAATGAGAAGCAGTCTACATGTCCATAGGTAGAGACAGCTCAGCAGTCAGTCTGATTTTGTGGGTACAGGTGCTTTCTGTCAGGCTTCATGACCTGACTCTGGGATCCACATACTAGAAAAAGAGAGCTGTCCAAGGTGTCCTCTCACTTCCACATGTGTATACTGTAGAGGTCACAGCATAGTTCTCACGAACAAACAAACAAACAAACATATGAAACACTTTTTAAAACTATATGGTGTGTGTGTTTGTGTGTGTGTGTCTGAGTGTATGTACGGATTTATTCATGAGTTCAATGCTTTTCTCAGCCAGGAGAGGTCATCAGATCCACTAAAGCTGGATACACAGGCAGGTGTGAGCTTCTAGACGTGGCTCCTGGGAACGTCTTTCTTTTCTTTGCTAAGAGCAGTGTCCATTTTTAGTAGCAGAGCTACCTCTCAGACTCTTAAAATGCTTAAAAGGGGAGACTAGAGACAGAGAAACTAGCTAGATAGATGCATACATAGAAGAAATTGTCATAAAGCCATGACAAAGAAATTTATCTTTACCTTTTAATAAGAATAGATAACTATTAGATAAACTATTCTCCTGGAAGTTCCAGGAAGCCTGAAATATACAGCTCAATATACCTGACTTCTTGATATATAGGTTCCTGAAAAAGCAAAACTATTTTTTAAGCCACTGAATTTTGAAGAAAGACCCAAATTAGCCACTCAGACATGATGAGAATGTATGTTATGTATAGAGACAGTAACTGTATGATATTGACCATATAAATGGATGTGGAGATTAGCTCAGCTCTACTGTGAAAAAAAAAAAAAGTTTAGGAAATTGCAAACGGGGTGAGACTTGGGAGCCTGATAATGAGGCAAAGGATGTACTGTTCTGAGGAACAGAGAGATACTTATGAGAAAGCTAAATATAAACAGCACATTTTCCAGAAAGAGGGAATTATATCCTTCCATGTGTCTGTCTCAAATACAGACCCTTTGTTCCTAGATGACGGGGTCTCAGCAGAAGGGCAAGTTTGAGCAGGATTGGAAACTCCTGTGTAGTGCCTCTGAAGAGTGTAAAAGCACTCAAACCCAGCAGATGGATAGGACGACCTTGCAAAATCCTTCTACGACTGTGATTCCCTAAAAAGACAAACTTCCATTCTGTAGGATAGTTCAGGAATAATCTGGGCAGGGCCTGCAGGACCTGTTAATTCACTGTGGATGCTGTAGTTTCCCAGTGGTCCCTTCTGCTGAGATATCTGAAAGGGGCCCTGCATCCCTGCAGAGGGAGGAGGGAGCTGGAGTGGAAGCAGTCCCAGTTATGTTTCACCCTTGAATCCTCCATGTCTAAACACGGAGGGTTAGGTGAACTGAATACATAAGTGTGAATTAAATAGCTGTATGTTAATGGTAGTAGGAAACACAGAGTCCAAGAAGACAGTGTAATCCTTGCTGTTTGAAAAAAAAAATGATCTCATTATAAATACACTTTATTCTGCTTCTAATAGTACTGCGAATAAGCATTTGATTCCTCTGTAACTGAGTCCTTGTCCTTTCTTGAGCCTCTATCCTCTCACAGCAGAACAAACCACTTCCTTTTTCATAGAACTCATAAAACCCATGTGTGAAATTCAATTACTCTACCCACAAAAGGTTTTAGGTATAGACATAATCTCTCTCCCAGTTTTTTTTTTCTTTCACAAGTTCCTTCACATTCATCTAGATGTTAGCACATTATGTGTCTCCAATTCTAACCCCACCAGCCCTCACACCCGCAAACACCCTCTAAACCATCCAAACATTATTCCTTCATTTCATCTTCAGTTCTTCAACAAATTTCTTCCTGTTATACTATATATAAATATAAAATCTATTGATCTATCTATCAAATATATATCAGTTTCTGAAAACACTACATATATGTTATCTGTGCTTGGAAATCTACATCTAAATTTAAAAGCCTTCTTTTCCTTGCAAAAGTGTAAAGAATAAATGTAACACTTGTGGATGGGGGTGGTCCAATCTTCTGTAGACTTCTTCTTTGAAGGGCAGTCGTTAGCTCAGTATTCAGGACAGAAATGCATTTTTTTTTTTGCCTTTGACAAAGTTGTTTCTTTTTTATTTTTTATTAATTACACTTTATTCATTTTGTACCCCCCATAAGCCCCTCCCTCCTCCCCTCCCGATCCCACCCTCCCTCCCCTTTCTGCATGCATGCCACTCCCAAAGTCCACTGATAGGGGAGGTTCTCCTCTCCTTCCTTCTGATCTTAGTCTATCAGTTCTCATCAAAAGTGGCTGCATTGTCCTCTTCTGTGGCCTGGTAAGGCTGCTCCCCCCTCAGGGGGAGGTGATCAACGAGCAGGCCAATCAGATTATGTCAGAGGCAGTCCCTCTTCCCATTACTAGGTAACCCACTTGGACACTGAACTGCCATGGGCTACATCTGTGAAAGGGTTCTAGGTTATCTCCATGAATAGTCCTTGGTTGGAGTATGAATCTCTGGGAAGTTCCCTGTGTTCAAATTTTCTTGTTCTGTTGCTCTCCTTGTGGAGTTCCTGTCCTCTCCAGCTCTTACTATTTCCCACTTCTTACATAAAATTCCATTCACTCTGCCCTACAGTTAGCCATCAGGCTCAGCATCTGCTTTGATAGTCTGCAGGGCAGATGCTTTCAGAGGCCCTCTGTGGTTGGTTCCTACTTTGTTTCCTTTTTTCTTCTTCTGGCTTTCAGAGGCCCTCTGTAGCAGGTTCCTAGGTTGTTTCCTATTTTCTTTTTCTTCTGATGTCCATCCTCTTTGCCTTTCAGGATGGGGATGGAACATTTTAGTTAGGGTCCTCTCTCTTGCTTAGTTTCTTTAGATGCACAGATTTTAGTGGGTTTGTCCTATGTTGTATGTCTATATGAGTGAGTATATACCGTGTGTGTCTTTTTGCTTCTGGGACAACTCACTCAGGATGATCCTTTCAAGGTCCCACCATTTACCTGCAAATTTCATGACTTCCTTATTTTTCATTGCTGAGTAATATTCCATTGTATAGATGTACCACAATTTCTGCATCCATTCCTCAGTTGAGGGGCATCTGAGTTGTTTCCAGCTTCTGGCTATTACAAATAAAGCTGCTACAAACATGGTTGAGCAAATGTCCTTTTTGTGTACTTGAGCCTCCTTTGGATATATGCCTAGGAGTGGTATGGCTGGATCTTGAGGAAGCGCTATTCCTAGTTGTCTGAGAAAGCACCAGCTTCTGTAAAGCAAAGGACACCATCATTAAAACAAAGCAACTGCCTACAGATTGGGAAAGAATCTTCACCAACCCTTTATCTGACAGAGGACTCATATCCAGTATATATAAAGAACTAAACAAGCTGAAAAGCAGCAAACCAAGTAATCCACTTAAAAAAATGGGGAACAGAGCTAAACAGAGAATTCTCAATTGAGGAATATCGAATGGCAGAGAAGCACTTAAAGAAATGCTCAACCTCATTAGCCATTAGGGAAATGTAAATCAAAATACCCCTGAGATTTCACCTTACACCCATCAGAATGGCCAAGATCAAAAACTCAACTGACAACACATGCTGGAGAGGTTGTGGAGAAAGGGGAACCCTTCTCCACTGCTGGTGGGAATGTAAACTTGTACAACCACTCTAGAAATGCAATTTTTTAAGCATTCTGCCTGAACACCATTCCAACTTTAAAAGTCCAGTATTATTTATTTACTTACTATCTGGCCCAAACTTCCTATTGAAAAGTTTCAGTGTACCACTGTAATGATAAAAAGATGGAAGAAAAGAGAAATGACACCAAAAGCCTCCTTCTATCCCAAGGTAAGTCTCCTACTTTACTCAGGAGAGCAGAGGTATTTGCTACCTTCTCTACTGAGCAAACCTCAACAGCAACAGCACTTCAGACATCTCTCTCTAACAGTCTACTTTCAGAGCTCATCAGAGTTAATATGGGGCTGATTAAGGAAAAGCCATCAAGGTGTATTTGAAAATCTAATGAAATCCCTCTTGTCATTACCGAAGTTTCCCATTTATTTTTATGAGGAGAGATATCCTACGGAATCATTTGCATGCACTCTTTTATTTATATTGCCCATTGCCTTTATAAAAATAGTAACGTGGATTATCATGGGCTACATGCTTTAAACAAACATGCTAGTTCATTAATCTAGTTAAAATATCGAATAATGAAGGGATAGCTAATTAATTATTTACCTACCATGGGTCATGTGTGAAGATCCTGAACAGGATAATTAAGAAAAACTTGAAACAAGTTAATATGTGCTAATAAGAATAATGTACTAGAAAACGGATTTTTAAGAATTAACATAAAAAACATAAAAAATAAAATAAAAAGAGGGTGGAGGCTGGGGAGATGGCCAAAAGGTTAAGACCACTGTCTGCTCTTCCAAAGGTCCTGAGTTCAATTCCCAGCAACCACATGGTGACTCACAAACATCTATAATGAGATCTGGTGCCCTCTCCTGGCATGCAGGTTTACATGCAGGCAAAGCATTGTATACATAATAAATAAAATAAATCTTAAAAAAATAAAAGAATTAACATGGCCCAGGAAAAGTTGTAATAAAAAAATAAATAAATCTTTTATGTTTAAGTAGGAGAAAATTTGGACTCATCATTGTCAAAAAAGTTCAAACATAGATGCTCCAAATATTATTTCAAATAAATAGAAAAACCTTAAAAGAACCAAACATTTATTTAAATAGCTATTGATCAGGTGCTTCATAGTATAAAGCATGAAAGTATAACGTGGCTTAAGAATTTTTTTCGATATATACTTAAAATACTTATAATAGTTACTATAAGAAAGAATCTTTTCAAAGTTTAGTTAAATTGTATTAGTTGTCATTCTTTGGTATTGTAAAACTAGTAGAATGTTCTAATACTTAATCTTATTTTTTATTAATGTGCTGTTTGTACTTGTCGGTGGATTCTTTACATGTGCAATATGGCATTAACAACAAGCATTCCTATGTGCAAAACAGCACATTGAAGCTGAACAGTTTGTGATTCAGTGAGTTAATTCTGGGAGCATGTAATATCTACAATTCAGATGGCTTCTGAAAATGTGGGGAGAGTATAAAAAAATACAAGGCCTTGGACTTGCGCATGGCAACTGAAGGGAAAGTTGGAATAGCAGGGCTGAAATGTAGCGTTTATAATAGCCAGTGTGTTTGTTTCCCCACCATCATCCCTGATTCCTTTTACTTTCCCCACTTCATTTCTGTAGGGTCTATGCAAGCACCAAGCACCAAGCTCTGTCTTTAACACTATCCCAGGAAATACACAGACTCAAACCTTGACTCTTCAACTTGGATGAAAATACAACAGAGATGGCAAAGTACAGATAAAGACTCAAAGCTGGGCACTGCACAAATGGTCCGGATCTAGACCTTGCTTTACTGAGGGCCAATCATGTTGAAGGAAAGCCAGTACTCTTGATGACTCTGGCTTGCACTGCAACCACTGACTTCTCATGAACTTTGGCTTCAGCGGAAGGTAGACTTCCACACTCTTGCACGGGTATTGCTGTCTCATTGTGCCACAATGAGTAAATCATATGCTGGCTTTCTGTCCTGTTCTTCCCCAGTGCCACTCCCCTGTGTCCCTTGACGTTTTCCACATCCAACAAACTACTCGCTACTTTTTTACTCTGGTACTTTATAGTCCGTGTGAGTAAGGCTCCCATGTTACGTGCTAAATGGCATTAATCATTGGCGATGAAATTGAAGAGAAGAAAACTGACAAAGGTATCTTCCTGTTTAAAACGTGTTCTGATAGAAGAGAAAGTAAAAAAAAAAAAAGTAAAGAAATGTAATTGTAACCTAGAAACAACTTACAAGATGAGTACAATTTCGAAATGGAGAGCCTGGGAGGGTGAGGCAGAGGTGCTTTATGCATCAAGCACAGCTCCATATGCTGCAAGTTTTAAGAATCTAGAAGAAAGGCAATAGCAATGCAGGAGGCAGAGCGATCAAATACTCAGTGATGCTATGCGAAGAATCCCTGGAATGGTGTTCTCACAGAAGCAAAGGAAGTAACATCTATGTAAAACTTAAAGGACTCTGTTCAGATAGAGAAAGGATTGTACTGTTGATGGTTTTCTCACAGGCTTCTTGTTGCCTGGCTCACCTGTGAGCTTCGTGAGGAAGTCAAAATATGTCTCTGCATATTATTGATATGATCCTTATTATGACTTTAAAGATCTGATGGAGAAAATTTTTTAAAATGGTAAAAGGAAATCTTGATGAGTTTGTTTTTGAGAGACCAAAAAATTAAAAATCAGCTATTATTAATATTTAAGGCCTGAACTAGTTGGGTGGAGAAGTCCAGGAATGCCCTGAGGGGAAGAACCGCCTTATTGCATTCTTTCCCCACTCACTAGAGATACAGTTGCTAGGAAACTGGCCCATCCCCTAGGGAGGGACACCAGATCATTAATGGTCTGGGGACTTTCCTACAGCCAATCAATTCAAAATGTACCATTTTGACCAATAGATGCTTGCCAGGCAGGAGTCACCCCTGCCTTGGGCATGCTGGGATGGACCAGAATCTTTAAATCACCCAACTAACTAACCTGGGCATGGGCTCTTGGCTCCCAACACTTCAGCTGTGGGGAGTGTGGGCCCAAGCTGCAACTTGTAATTTGTAATAAAAAGAACCTCATGTATTTACAGCGGAGTCTGTTTATTCCTGGTCTTTTGGGGTTCATGAACTGGGCAGAACAGTTTCCTTTCTTCCTTCCTCTTTCCCTCCCTCCTTTCCTTCCTTTCTTTTTTCCTTCCTTCCTTCTTTTCTGCTTTTCTTCTTTCCTTCCCTTTTTCTGTCTTTTTCTTCTATTTTTCTTTCGCTCTCATCATTCATTATTATTAGTGTGTGTGTGTGTGTGTGTGTGTGTGTGTGTGTGTGTGTGTGTGTG
>NW_026592548.1:12947265-12953819 GCF_907164565.1 Psammomys obesus
GTGTGTGTGTGTGTGTGTGTGTGTGTGTGTGTGTGTGTGTGTGTGTGCTGGGTATTAAACCCACGTTCTTGCAAATGTTAATGCTATGCTCTACTGGTGAGCTACACACCCAGCTCTAAATTACTCCGTCTTTAAAATATTCCTTACCAACAAAGGGACAGTCAACTTTAAAAGTGACTCTACACTCTTTCTATTGATTATATGAGCTTCACTCCCTCACTGTTAATCTCTCTGTAGGGACACATGGTCTTTTAATGTATGATCTTTCTACCTCTAACTTTCCTGAGAACAGGCTTGTTTGTGCCACAAGGATTGGCTCTTGTTTATCATTTATTAATTTTTATCCACATGACTACTAAGTATCAAATGTCTTCAAAGGAAATCCATTTTGTTAATTCATTGATTCTTTTGACTCTCTAGAGTTAGCAGCTAATTGAGGTTGCACTGTTGAAGAATGTTCAATTAAACTATAATTCCTAGAAAGAATATCTTTTCAGGAATGAGAATCCACAGCTTTCAGAGTGACTTAAGTTATGAAAAAAAAAAAAAACCTCCTTTGGTGTGAAATCTTTTTACTTCTCCTTCCAACTTTTTTTCTAGTATTCACTGCCTCTGATCTCTTTTCTTCTCTGTTCCATTCATGAAACCACAGCCAGTTTGACTTTCATAAATGGGTACCTAGCTTCTTCATGTCACTTTGTCTGCTTAAAGCCTTTTGTAGTTCATTATGTTATAGAGAAGAAAATGAAAATCCCCCTCCCAGTTCTGCAGCTTTGCCTTTGCTATCATGAACCCTAGCCTGCACCATCTTTTACTGCAATCTCCTGAAAACCATTCCACTTTTTTTTTTTTTTTTTGACACCATGGACTGTTCCCATAGTCTACTTACTATGCTTTTGGTTCAACTTTTTATCCTATTGGTTACCTTTAGCTATATTTAAACTGCCCCTCCAAAAGAACACAGATCCCAATAATTCAAATCATCAAATATTTATTTAGTTTACAATTTGTGTGTTAACTGGGCAGGTATTTGAAGTCTTCTTGAGGCATTCTGCTGTCAAGGGGCAGAAGGAGGTAGCTCTGCTTAGCAGAATCTATTCACTGGCGACAGGGCAGCCAGGCTGTTCATCTTGGCTGGACTTGGCGACAGGGCAGCCAGCTCATCTTGGCTGGACTTTGCTATCTGTTCACTTGTGGTCTAAATCAGATGTGTCTCTAGATCCTACTTCTCTGTTCCATGATTGATTCTGCATTCTGCAGGCTATCTCAGGCTCATTCTCACAGTGGGGGAAAACAATGTGGCCAGATGCAGGAGTCTGCTTCGGTCCAATTTGAAATTGTCATTTTTGTCAAAGCCAGCCACACGGAGTCCATAGAGGAGAGTGCTCACAAACATGTCTGGATTTAGGAAGGAGTCTCTGTCTCTGTCTCTCTCTTTCTCTCTCTCTGTCTCTGTCTCTCTCTCTGAAAGTCCTGGTCAGAAGACAACGTTGGTATTGTTCTCCCAGTGCTCATGTGCTAGTCACCTTGTCTTTTTGAGAGTCTTTCATGAACCTGGAGCCCACTAAGTAGGTGAGACTGGCTGGACAGCAATCCTTCTGTAGGCTCTGAAGAGCATCTTGGAGGCCATACTAGTACATCGAGTACCTTACCAAACAATCCATCTCCCCATCCTAGAGGCACATCCTTAATACATACTAATATAACCTCTGGCCCCATTGTACACACGTCTGTAATTGCGTACACAATCCCCAGCTGTCTGGACACCATTTCCTTGGTGCCATCATCAGGCTTAGTGAGCTCAACATTTATGATTCACCTCAGGTCAAATGTAAATTTGTTTTGTAAAACTCTGAACTCGTAGGCTAGACTAGAACTCTTGCCCAAAAGCCCTCATAAAACCAGGTCTTTGCCAGTGAACTTGTGAGTGTGTGTGTGTGGGGGGGGGGGGAAGGAACATGTACTAATTTCTTTGTCTCTAACTCAGAAGCTCTTTAAGAATGAGAATGTTGTCTCTTCCACGCAGATGTGTCTGGTATCTGACACTGCATGTTGCTCCTAGCGAAGGTTCAACACACAGTTTTGAAGTGATAATACTTAAGTGGACTGTGTGATCCTCCTTATTGTTTTATTGTTTTTCTTAGTTTCCATTCCCACAAAGATTTTTATTGATGAAGTAAATATTTTTAATTGGGCGAAACACATTTTATTCCCATTGACTTCACATAATTTTTCAGCTTGATCTTGTTCTTTTAGATGTACAAGTTCGACTTCATTTCAGGGTCCTGGCCTCTCAGCAATGAGTCCTTGACTAAATGGCACAGCGAAGAGGATTTTTTTTTTCCATCCCTCAGATCCTGCCCTTGTCATTATGATCTTTAACACTGGAAACATAATGGATACATTTGTATTGTGGGTTAGAGATGGCTATACTAGAGCCTTGGTTCCCAGGATAGAAAATCCCACCTGCTCAGGCTTCAGCCTTACTCATAACACTGAGCGGACAAAAGTCAGCTGAGATCCAACATCCTTCCAGCTTTAAGAAAAAAATTCCCCACAAGCACTGGTTATACACAGGTTGCTTTTCTTCTGTGTTTGTGTTGAAACAATAGCTGTGTCTGTGCTTGAAGTTAACTCTCTCCTGCTGAAATGCCAGGGTTCTATTTTATGTTGTGATTCTTGAAAAGAAAATATTGTTTTTGTTGCATAGGAAACATCCGTGTCTTTTTTCTGTTTCTGTGCTCAGCACAATTTAGAGATTTTTTTTTTTCTTTTCCTTGTTACCTCAGTGAGGACTTCCACCAGTTTTCATCTGAACATGTACATTTCAAGACTAACATTTTCAGAGAACTCACCTCTGCATTGCCTCTTGCCTTAGGTGTGAGGGAGACACACTGCAGCCCCCAACTGGGAGCTATTAGCTTTCATTTATTAGTCCCTCCCAGAGCATGATGAAGTTATAGCAAATAGGTGTCTTGACATGCTAATTCGAGTAACAAAGGCACATCTTAGAAAAAAAAAATTGTGTATTTTATATTTACAAAATGCTTTTTGGAATCTCTCATGTTGTAACCTTAAAAATAAAACATTACACTGTGTGGCATATACTAAAGTGACGTGGAAAATGTTAACTTTGGATTGTGAAGCTAATTATGGAAGCTACCCACCAATAACTGTACTGAAGTAATGTCAAAGAATCCCAAGGGTGTGCCGGCAGGAGGGAAACAAAACAGTTTTTTATAGAAAAACTAATGGGCTGTTTTCTGTAGTTGTTCCTGCTGGTGGCAATATGATGGGTGACACACACCCGTGAAATACTCTCCTCGGATGTTTAACCACACACTTTCACCCCAGGGGCAGAGAATATGCATCGTCTCTGTTAAACAGGTTCCATTGCTGTGGGATACTTGCCTTTCTTTTCTGGTTTTTCTATTACTGTTTTTATTTTTACTAAAAATATGTTATAGCATCCAAGCATAGAAACACTTCAATTATTTTTCTTCTTTTTTTTATGAATAGCTCATATTAGGAATCCAGTTAAATGGCTCTCATGTGACCTCCATCATGCTATGATCCTTAGGTCAACTACAACTTTGCCTTGAGGGTGTTAAGTTAATGACCCCAACACTTACCTGGTAAGAAAGACACGTCCTTGTAGCACAAGCTGGTTGTACATTATTTTGTAGCTTACCCTCCCCCAAAATGGAAGGTGTTTGATGACAATATATCTCTGTTCATGTATGGGAAATTATGCCGGTTTGGGGAAGTTTATGGTTCCACAGGTGCTCCCCATTAGCAAGACTTTCATGTTAAGAGAGTAATTTCTTCATAGCCTCGATTATCCCGGGATCATAAAGAGTTAAGGAATCTGCAATCTCCTAGACCTTGAAAACACATTCACAACAAGTGTTATTTTCTAAATTTTTTGCAGATGTGTATATGTGTGTATGTGGTGGGGGAGGGGGCTAGAAAATACGTCACAATGAAAAGACAACCATTTGTTATTCTACAAAGAATGTGTTAGAACACCAAGTCTTGTAAAGCTCTTTCTGTGCCACTCTGCTCTGCTTCATGGACTGGTCCTGCTGCATGGTCCTCTCTTTCAAAGGGTAACGGCTGCTTCTACTTTAGCATAGTAGATGATGGAGGCAAATTCCCACTTTGTAAAAAGAAAATTTACTTTTTAAAGGTCTGTGTTTTCTTTTGAGGAAAAGGGAGAATTCATCATTTCTACTTCCAATTTACTTCATCTTGACAACTCTAATTCCAGCTTCTCCCCCGCAGGGGAGTAGCTGATTAGACTAATACACCACACAAAGCCCAGGAAAGCTATAGCTGATTAATTTTTAACCTAGTCTCTGGTGGAGGACTTTGACAATTGCCTCAAATGCATTGCAGCTCAAACATTTGTTCTAGAATATTCAAAATCAAGATCGACGGATGAATTATTTGTAACTTATTTTTCTAAAAATTTTAAGTTTTGGAACTGATTTTAATATTAGACATAGAAGTCATTTAGCCTTGCCCTGTGGATTGCATGTTTTAGTTTGTTTTCTATTTTGGGGGGTTCATTTCCACTAAGTTTTACTTAAGGTGGATTTCCTTGGCTTAATTCCCCTTTCTGTCTCTACGGATCACAGTGTTTGACAGAACTACAGTGGAGAGAAAGCCTTACCACCAGATTTTCTACTTGAACTAAAGAGTAAGTCAAGTTCAAATTGAAAATTCCTTAATCAAAGCTGTCAGCTTGCATATGGTCACTAGGTTTAATACTGTCAAGTGGATCTGTGTATATAGTTGAACAGTGCAAATTTAGCTCTTCCTAACACACACTTTGGATCACAGATAATTCTCATTTCTTTCATAAAAGTTAAAATAAAACAAATAATTCCAATGAGAAATGTCATCTGGGGTTGGAGAAATGGCTGAGGTGTTGAGGACATGATGCTTTTGCAGCAGACCAGAGGTTGGTTCCCAGTACCTATGTCAGGCTGCACAGATCCAACGGTAATTCCAGTTCTAGATGACCAGACACCCTCTACTGGCTTCCACAGGTACCTGCACACGTATGGACACACAAACACATATACACGCTAATAATAATTTAAAAGAAATGCCATGGGCTTAATACTAAGTATATTGTTACTTTTCTGAACATTTTATTTTGAGGTAAAATTTGAGATAATGTAGATAATTAGGTAATAGAAAGATAATAGAGATAAGTCATCTTTTATGGCAGGTCACCGATATGAAGAACCATGTCTCAAATCATATAACCTTTAATTTGCCTACTACTTACATTAACCTCATCTCATTCTTTTTTTCCTACAAGGCCTGGGTAGCTTCCCTTCTGTAACGGTGCTCAAACTGAGATGCTGGCAGTTTCCTTTATAGAGTGATAAACAATTCTTAAATTTAAGCAGGTTCCACATTCAAAGCGCTATGAATCTATGGTGAACTCTCTGGACTGAGTTGATTCTCTATAATGTAGAGAATCAACATACACAAGTACATTTAGCAAAGACAATGCTATCAGCCTTCTCAGTACTAAAATGGCTCTCCAGATTGTTCCTGAGTCAAACAGAGTAAGAGAACACCTAACACCAATCCTTCACACTATGCATTTTCAAATCCCCAATATACTCATGTTCTACATTATTGGCTAGGCTTGGTGGTTGGTCCTCTAGAGAACAATGTTCTTTGCAGCTATTCCCTCCTAGACCCCAGGCCAAAGTAGAAAGGCCAAGCTAGCATCATTGAGACAGGAAGTTTTACAGCCTCTCATTTCTGAAACAAAAGTTATAAATATAAATGTTTTGTCCATGTTTTGGTAACCTCTCTGTGGACTCACATTCGATCTTTCTACTTGCCTAATCTGATCACACCTCAGACATAGAAGCTGAGTTGTTGGAAGGGGGAAAAAAGCCTTCAGATGCTTATGTATTTGTCTTAAGTCATTATCCCAAGGTTTGCTCTAACTCAGGGAGAGCTGTCATAATCATTTCTAAGAAGCAAGCAAAATGATCCACCAAATAGTGGAGAGAAGAATTCTGGCTCTCTTTTTAAGCTGGTTTTACCCCAACCTTTAAAGTTTCAATTTTAGTGTGTGTTATAAAATGAATAATATGGGAGTGTATCATACATTTATATGACATGGAGCTGAATAAACAAGTACCAAAATCAAAGCATTTAGATCCTGATAGTTTAAAACATTATGATTAGGCTAAAGTAATTCTAGATAGAAATTAGCCATTTATAGCATTGTAAATCCAATGGTATTAAAATTCAGCTTTCCAAAGTCATATACATCTTTTAGAATATCAAGATATTTTATAGTATACTAAATTATGTATACCAATTTTCAGTGTCATACTTGGCTTCAGCTGTCAACCTGGCATTAACCTATAGTCACTTGGGATGAACAAATCCCAACTAAAGAACTGCCTGGATCAGATTAGCCTTTGGCCATGTCTGTGAGTCATTTTTTTTTCTTCCTTTCTTCCTGGCTTCTTTCTTTCTTTCTTTCTTTCTTTCTTTCTTTCTTTCTTTCTTTC
>NW_026592548.1:12953829-12972624 GCF_907164565.1 Psammomys obesus
TTCTTTCTTTCTTTCTTTCTTTCTTTCTTTCTTTCTTTCTTTCTTTCTTTCTTTCTTTCTTTCTTTCTTTTCTGTGTAACAACTCTGGCTTGTCCTGGAATTCAGTTTGTAGACCAGGTTGGCCTTGAACTCACAGAGATTCATCTGCCTCTGCCTCCTGAGTGCTAGGATTAAAGGCATGAGTCACCACTGCCCCCTGAGTGACTTTCTTAATTGTTAATTATAAGAGGTAAGATGTAAGAGGGCCCAGCCCACGTGGGCAGTGCCATCCCCAGGTAGATGAACCTGAACTATGCAAAAACAGCCAAGCAAGCCAGCAACCAGTGCTCCACCACTACCTCTGCTTCAGTTCCTGCTTTCAGACACCTGCTTCTAGCTCCTGCACTGCCCCTGCCCCCCGAAGATGGACTATTTAACCTGTAAGTTGAAATAAACCTTTTCCTCTCCAAGTTGATTTTGGTCATGGTGTTTATTACAGACACAGGAAATCAAACCAGGACAATAAATTTATACAGAAACAAAAAATAAGGTCTCCAGGCTTTCTTTTGAGAAAAAGAACAGTGCAGAGTGGGATTTTTCTTGTAAATGACTTTTAAATATAAGGATGAGGACCCAGCTTGCAATATCTTTAAACAACATTTCTCAGCGAGTGTTCCTCAGTGCTATTAGCTACTCTGGGGAAAGGGAGGCTTGGTAAAACTGTTCCCTTATTGGAAGACTTCTAGGAACTCTTCACCGGAGCTCCTAAAATACATTATGCATCTCTTAGATGCAGAAAATTTACAGACAGCTTTTCTTGACGAAGGTATCCTGCTTCCCAGAAGCACTTTACAGGATTATCTCACAATCAATGTTCAGGAAAGGTGTTACAACGTGAGGATTATCTCTGAAGTTGTGCCAATCACCCACTTAAACTGGCATCCCTTGCAAACTCTTTGTGCTTTAATTTAGACTTCATCAACAGTTGGAGTATTCTCTCTCCTAATTCATTTCTCTCACATATGCCTTGAGTTCTTTCTACTTACGTAGTACTATAGTAGATTGAAGGCAAGAGCAGAGATCCTGTGCAATCTTTGCTCAAATAGAGTTCAATACTATGAGAGAAATATACACATAATTATTTACAGCTGCTATAAATTAGACAGTGGAAGTGCTGCAGGGTCTTTGTGCTTAGTTTGGCATTAAAGAAACTTCCCCAAGGTGATACTTCTGCTGAGACACTAAGGGGTCTTTGTTTCTCTACTTGGAAGAGAAAAGAGGGGAAGACAGACATGCAAACTTGAGGCAGGTTAATGATGCTCACTATTTTAGAAGGCCTCTGAATGTGAATGTGGCTGCCATGAGGTAGAGGAGTGCAAAGGCAGCAAGTGAGAGGAAGAGAATAAAATAGGTCCTGAAGGCCACAACATGGCTTTCAGATATGGAGCAAAAGGGATTGAACATTATGCAATAGGCTCCAAGAGACAGCGTGACAAAGCCAACAATATTCTCTTGGAAGGACTTTGTGTGTTGTGTAAATGACAATTTATGGAAAGTCCAAATAATATTTTCTTATATTTTAAGATTAACTCTGCCAGAACACTAATATCATTCCTTTATTAAATTATTTCAAGTAACTTTCCACAATGATTTGTGCCTAGAATCCTTTAATTTTTATTGGATAATAAAAATTAAGCCAAGACCATACAGCAATAATTCAGGAAAAAGATAACGGTTTGTTGGTTGGTAGAAAGTCAGAGACATCTAACAGATAAACTTTATCAGTGCAATGATGTGACTGTCTTCACCTATGTTCATGCTGAAATTTAATGGCCCAGTGGAACTATAATCATGGGAACAAATAAGACCTTTGAAAGCTGTTAGTCATGAGGGTTCCACTATCATGAACAGATGAGTTCATCTGTAACACAAGGAATCTTCTCTTTTGGATAGGTAGTTTCTTGCATTTACTCAATAACATTTGCTTTCTTTGTAGCTGGTGACCTCTGGCCCTTAGCCATATTATGAAGCAGTAAGAAGGCCCTTACCTGGCATGGTTCTTTACTAAAGAATTTTTCAGAACCATAGCCAAGTAAGCATATTCACTCACTCATTCATTCATTCATTCTTTCATTTATTCATTCATTCAAGACAGGATCTTGCTAAGTAGCCCAAGCTGGTCTAAAACTTGCTATGTAGCTGAGGCTAGCTTTGACTTCAGTGTAGTCCTGTTAGCCGTTAGCCTTCTCAGCAGCTTGGATTATAGGCATAAGCCTCCAAATCCAGACTGTAAACTTAAATTTTTAAATAATTTATCTAGTTTTTGTTCTTCAGTTATAGAAGCAGAAAATGCACTAAGATACCTGTGGAAGGACAGGTATCTGTATCACAGACAGGGAGTGTGTTGGTCAACTCTACAGAGTCAGTGAATGGAAGAAATCTAGCAAGATTATACTTGACACAGTCTTCATTTAGTTGATGACTGGTTTGATGTTCTATTTCTTTCTGAAATATTTGCACATTAATGTGAGGCTGTGTTTTTGGGGTTTTTTTGTTTGTTTGTTTTTGTTTTGCTGAGATATTAGACTTTATCTACAAACTGACCACATATTTTGGAGGTCTGAGGACTCAACAACATCTTACACAACAGGCCAACAACTTTCTACTCTGCCTATGCATGAAAGAGCTTTCAGTGACATCAATTTTGGCTCATGCAAGATATGTAGAGATCCCATAATTCACAGATTATATTATACTGTAGAAACCTTTGGTTAGCAAAAATAAAACAGCTTACAGTAAAGCCTAACTTTGAGTATTTCTATTACTATTTAAATCCATCTACTTTTGAAAAAAAAAACAAAAAACTTCCTTAGTTTTTGTTCCCAATACATATTTATATTACTTATATTGCTTATGGTGAAAATAAGCAAAAATTTAAGCAATGACTCAATAAAAATGAGAAAGTGTATACATGTGCTGAACCAATCACCTCTGTCATTTGTCTATTGAAGTCCGACCTCTTTGCTTATAAATGTGATCCTCTTTGGAAAGAGAGTCTTTATAGTAGTAATCAGTTTAACATGGGGTCAATATGATTTGTCCTAATCTGGCATGGCTAGCGTCCCTGTGAAGGGGAGAAATTAGAGGGCAGACCTTCGTACAAGGCAAATAATGTGCCAACAAGCAGATGGCCATCTACAAAGCAAAGAGAGCATTGTCAAACAAATCTTTCTCTCAGTCCTGAGAGGGATTGGCCTTTGCTTACACCTTGGTTTTACACGTCAGAACCTGGTCCTTAATTTCAAGCAGGTTGCTTCTTGATATTGAGGCAATGAAGCAAACTGAGGCAAGCCCTCTAATAGCAGCAGCTATTAGAAGTACTAGAAATGCTTATTTGTCCTCTTTATTTGAGTTGAACTTGTCAAATTTAGCAACACATGCTAGCTAGGCCTGAGGCAAAGGAGCCATTCTGTTTTAAAAAAAAATACATACATTGCAATTGGAATATCTTTTTCTGGGGAATATGGGAAGCCAGACCTGTGAGGAACCAAGCTTAAGGCAGAAGGAATGTTGCTTTGCACAGGGAAACCAGTTATTTGTTGATGACAGTGCCACAGGAATTCTTAGCACTTAATCCACCGGGACAGGTTTTCTTTACCTGATTTTCTTTAGATACTCTTCTCACTATGTCTGCGTCATCATCTTTTATGTAATGTTTTCCTGATGGAGAATTTCATGCATGCTTACAATATGTTTAATCAAATCAATTCCCATTCCTTTCCCTCCAATCCCACCTTCTACTTTTCCCTCCCATGTGCTCTTATTTCTTCATGAAGACCCACTGAGTACATTGAATGCTGCCTATGTGTGCTGGGTATATGACTATGTACTGCAGTGTGGCTACACCATTTTAAATTGTTAATAACTGAAGTAGGCACTAGTACTTAATGTCAGGAATCATAAAAATAAACATTACAATTTTCTCATAGTTTATAAAATTATATAAAATTATTTTTGTAAGAGGATTGAAGGGTAACAACTTTGATGCTGTAATATTTGCCAAAGTCTAAAGCTTTGATAGTTATATTTGTATTTATCTTCAATATTTGTCTTAATCAAAAATTCAAAATTTCAATTATTTTTCTAATTTTTCTCAGACAAAAGTTTTCATCCAAGCTCCTCGGCTGGCTTAGAATTTACTATGTAACCAAGGGTTTGCAGGGATTCACCTGACCCAGCTTCCTAACTGCCAGGGTTATAGGCATATACTATTGTGTGGGATGATTAATTTTGGAAATGATCTCTAATGTCAATACTCTAGAACTTTATTTATATTTATTTATTTATTTACCTATTTATTTATTTATTTATTTATTTGAGACTGGGTTTCTCTATGTAGTGTTGGCTTTCCTGGACTCTCTTTGTAGGCCAGGTTGGTCTTGAACTCACAGAGGTGAGCCTGCCTCAGCCTCCCCAAATGCTGGGATTAAAGGCATGCACCACCACACCTGTTTTACTGTAGAATGTTAATTCCTAAATTATACTTTCTCTTAGTTATGGATGTATTAACTTAACTATCTCTTTTTCTTGTATCAAGAAACTATAAGTCAAATAAATTCTGTAGTAGATTTATAGATTGTTCAGCACTATTCTACATGTAATAGGAATGGCATACATCTGAAATATGTCAGAAGATTTTAGGAGAGAATGTTCTGTCACCTTTGGAGGCGCAGAGGTGTCTTCAGCTACAGAGGCACACACAAAAAGCAGGTGGAGGTCTGAAGATGACAACTCAAAATGCAGGGACTGAATATGAGCTCTCAGTGAACAAACATGAAGGAAAACACTCACAACTCAAACATGGGAGAACAAGGAAGCCACTGGATTGAGACAGTGGCCAAGAAAGCAGTCAAAGAGCTAGAGAATAAAAATGGTTGCTGCAGAAGAGAATATAAGCATGGGAAGTGTTCAAGGTAACCTAAGTAGCAAGTCTTCAGGATCCAAGGAATGTCTGGATGGCATCATTGTTAATTTCAAAGAAAATTTAGAAACTTGATCCACAAGATAACCAAGTCAGGCAACAAGAGGAGCATTCACATAGACGGCAGCTTCCAAAAGCCAGTTAATGTTCTCTGAAAATTGAAAAGGGAAGACCTGATAAGTAGGTAAGCATGTCTGCTCTAAGCTTTGTGGACTCTGGCTCCACCCCTCTCTCATTAATATATTCTAAAGACTCTATGGAGAATTGCTTCAAAAAACTTAGCATTTTCTGTGATGTGTGTGTGTGTGTGTATGTGTGTGTTCATTCTGCCTGATACACATTTTTCTTTTTAGGATCTCTGTAAGATTTGGGCTTGGATTGTGATTCTGTGAGAATATAAGAGTAGCATTTGTCACACTGTATTCTGTGGCATGCTGGTGCCAAAGCCTGTTAGCCAGAGATGCTGGGAGAAAGAAAAGAGAGCTAGTGTAGTGAAATGTGTTTTCTAAGAGTGAGCAAAATTAAATGAAAACACTTTCTTTTCTTGGGTAATACTATGACTATCAGAGAATGATATAGACTTATTGTTCCTTCCAAGCTTTTTTGGTCAAGGTATTATCATGTTGTGTGACTCATGTTGAGATATAGAGACCTGGATGTATTGGTAATTTCTAGCTCCTTTCTCCTAAACTCAATGTATATATATACATATATATATACATATGTGTATATTAATATATATATAATGGAATGAAAATATCACTAAATAACAAGAGGGATGAACACCTAAGTGGACAGCAAAATTTCTCATCCATCCATCTACCCATCCATCCATCCACTCACCCATCTATCCATCCATCCGTCCATCCATCCATCCATCCATCCATCCATCCATCCATCCACCATCTACCCACTCGTCCATTCATCCATCCATCCATCCATCCATCCATCTATCCATCCTTTGTTTCTTTTCTTCCTTGCATTTCTCTTCCAATTTGATTATTTTAATGGACATTTTAGTCTTTAGAATAAATAAGTTAGAGCTGGAGAAAGGGCTACTGGTTAATTTTTTATTTTCTGCTCTTCTCATCTCAGAAGTACCTATAAGTCCTGCTCCAGAGGATCTATCACTCTCGTTTAACCTGTATGGGTGGACACACACAGGCACACACACACACACACACACACACACACACACACACACACACACACACTATTTAATAACATTATCTGGTAAATTACAAAATAACTCTTGGAAATCACCATTAACAGAATGTATGGGCTAAGGGCTCTGGCTCTGGCAACCTAGGACTTTAAAATTCTTTGAAAACCTGTTAGGGTCTGAGGTGCTGGCATGCACCGAAATCTTCAGAGAAACAGGGAATATCAGATATACTCTTAACTGCAACACTAGGCTCTTCTGTGATTGCCTTCCAGTGATATAATCAGGCATCAACTGAGGAATCCCAAGTGGGGCATATGTCTTCAGGGAGATTTGGAGGATACCTGCAACAGCAGCCTCACCCCTTCCTTTATGCTCAGGGAAAAGACAAGCTACCCCTAAGGTTTACTTTTTTTAAAATAGTTTCACAAGGATCCCCCTCTCTGCCTTCCTCCTATGCCCTCCATCACAGCTGGATGATCAGCTCATCAGACTCTGATTCTCTTTGAGGAACATGTCCCCACATTATAGAGCTCACTTTTTCTCCTGCTTTGGTGGTAGTTTCCTTGGTGCGGAGAGGTTGCCACCTTATTTAATATCAAATTCTCTGATATTTCTCTTGCTCTTGATTTACAGATGTTTCACTGAGCTTGCAGATAAGCACTTTCTGCGAGAACATACCTGCCCCTGTAATTGCTAAAGCCACTAGAAAGAAATGGGTCAGATTGTTTTCCTAAAGCAAACACCAAGGTGGATCTCCACTTAGAAAGTCTGCATTCCTGTTGTCTCACTTCTTTACGCCTTAGCTCTGGCAGAAGGACAGAGGACTACTTGTATAAAGTGGAGCTGAGACAGTCACCTTTGTGTCAAGAGGCTACTTTACTGCCATCCTTTACCAGGAATTCCCAGCACTGAGTAAGCCGGGTAACTCTCCCTTGTGTTTACTCTCCTTCCCAGAACAAGAAGAAAGAATGGCTCTTCCAATTGGTGTGCAGCTGCTTCTGATAGAGGAGTTAACCCAGAAGTCACCAGATGACCGGGGATGCAAATTCCCTGAGCATAAAATACTCTTTGTGATTGAGACACATACAAAAGAGTCAACATTAAACGTTTCTTCGGAGTCACTGCAGATACGACACACCACATTGCAAAGAAACCATGGAGCTGCTTGTCTAATAAATGAAGTTCATCTATAAATGGTTTGGCTCAACCAAAGGGTCTCTAATCAAATTGGGGGCAGATGAGTTCTGTAGATGTAGCTTATTTCATTAATTTACTGCTGTTTAGGGTTCATGGTCAATGGGCAATTGATATTATTTGTGACAACACTAAATAAAGGAAGTAAAGGAAAATAAGTCAGGTGATGTATTGCAGAGATAAATCATACCTGCCATGTGGGGAGAAGAAGCCCTCCAGCAGAGGCACTTAGCACACTTCACTTGATTCCCATTCGTCAGCCTCGGTGCTGGTGCCTCAGAAAGAATGCAAAGGTAAATGAGCACCAAAACATGATTTACAGCCCTGGAAAACAGTCCTACCCAAATAAATCAAGGTTCCACTTCATTTCAGGCATTGGTTTATCCATAATAGGCCTTTTACAATCACGCAATGCCGTGATAAACAAACTCAAACCAAACACACAGCTGCAATGAGAGATAGGCATGACACTCTGTGGGCGCAGAGAAGCGAGAGGCTTAAGCTACCGCAGTCATTGAGAAAATGGACAGCATGGTTTTCATGCCCAGGAAAGAACACATCAATTGGTTATCTAATACCAAATGCTCAGCACTGAACCCAGATACATAGAAATAGCATTCTATAGATTCAGCAGGTTATGTATATATACATATATAGAGATATAGATATATATGTATATATATACATTTATATGAATTCGAAAGAAAAAAAAACGGAATTTCATGGAGGGTTAGGAGGGCATAAATGGAAGGAGGAAATGATGCAATTGTATTATAATCTCAATTTTTTTTAAATCCCTGGTTTGAGTAATAAATGATGTAATAATCTATTGATAGGAGAAGAGATTTCAGAACTTACAGATTTAATATATTTATCCAGACTATATGTGTGTGTGTGTGTCTGTGTATGTGTGTGTGTGTAACAGTGTTAAAACTCTTAGGAAGACTACTTTGAGGACCCATTCTGAATCTACAATGTTAAAGATTTAATCTAGGCAAAGATAAAGGAAGAAATAGGTAAGTGTGAGGTAGATAAATCTCATATACATATTTATAGGAAATTTACATATATGGATTAATTGCCCTGCTGCTCAGCAGGCTAGAGCATGGGGATCACTGAAAGCCAGCCACCTCAGCTCAGGCAATGTTCTGAGCCTCAGACACAGAGACAGACACAAAAGAAAACCCACTCCTACTTCCAAATGGTCTCATTGGAGTTTTGTTTCAGGGTGAGTAGATAAAAACTTTAAACTTGATGTTAGAGAACTTCCAGTGTGACATGAACAAAGATGACCAAGGACAAAACAAGAAGGCTTGCCATCATAATCATTTCTCTTGGTAGATGTGGTTGTCACAAATAGAGTTCTATGTGAACTTAATTTATTAAGATTATATTTTAAGCAAAAATATTCAATTGAAAACAAACGGAAGCATGATTGTACAATTACAGATGTTCAGAGCTAGAGGGGCTTCTACACACATCCTTTAGAAGTCCAATTTCCAAGTTCCAAATGAAAACAAGGAACTTGGGAGGTTAAAAATTGAGTTAGCCGAGGTCACATCACGAATTAGTCACAGAGCCGTGCCCCAGGCTCCAATTTTGTTAGTCTACCAAACTCAAGGACTTGAGTTCTATGAACAGTTCTACGAACAGTTAAAGCACATGTGTGCTGAAATCTTTATATCCCACAGGTTGACTGTGAAATGCAAGCAAAACAGGTGGCTATTTCACTTCCGGTACTCCCCACGTACGGATATGTATATGCATGTGTGAATTCACACAGGTTTTGTGCACACCCAGGCACTGTGACGTTTTTCATTTTAGGTTTCCTTAACAGTATTTTATTGATTGTATTCAAACAGCCAGTTTGAAAAGTGTTGAGTGTGGTTTCAAACATGGAAGGAGCCTTTTGATATTTTCAAAGCATTGTTGACCTTAAATATTTTTTAAAAGTTTTTGTTAGCATGTGTTAATTACACTTAGTAGTGGATTTCATTTTAACATTCTTTCTTACCTGCCTAAACATATTCTGCTCATACTCAGCCCTGCTGTGACCTGCTCCTCTCTCCCTTCTTCCTAACAATCCTCTCACAGTGCTCCCTCTTTCATTTGTTATGTCTTTTCTCTCTCTCCCTCCCTCTCTCTCTTTGACCTTCCCTTTCTCTCCTTCCTAATTGAAGTTTAAGACACACTGGACTGACAGTTGTCTGCTCAGTGCCACACCTGGAAGGTCCTGCATGATCTGCTTTCTTCTAATTGCTTCAAAGTAGGTGCAGTTAGAAGCATCGAAAGATACTCAGGAAGGGTTTAGTATCTTTTCAGGGGCTGCTGTACCCCTCTTGCCCATGCCCCAGTGTTTGGGCTGCTGATGCTGCTTATACTAGTGAACGTTAATATTTCATCCCCTCATTGCAGAGGTTTTTACAAATGACTGAACTTATGCAACCATGCTGCCTGAAGTTAAGATTATACATTGCTGAGGTTTAAATAGGTGTTTGCCTAAGAGCGGCATTTTCCCCAGAAAGCACGTTTTCAGAAGGCAAGCAGAAACAGTTGGGTTTTCATTCTATTACCATTGAAATTGCACTTCTTTTTGTTAATGATTGAATAAATCAGAATTTCAGTCGTGTATTCTCAGCATTTTCTTCTATTTATTCCATCTGTTATGGGAAGGCTCCAGCATCTTGAGAAATAACCCACTTTATAGTCAAAAAGTATAGTCTGCAAATTTAAGCTGTTTATTGTGGGATAAAAATAACCATAAAACAAACAGGTTCTCCTTGAATATCTGTGCCCTGGTTGGAGAGCTCTTCCAGCCCCTTGGAGAGGTTTGGCTATAAAACACCCTGAAAAACAATTTCTCACAGTCCTAGCTCATACAAAGGAAACTGTTTCTCTCATTCTGATTAGCTTGACTGTAGGTTTGCCTAGGAATTAAACAAATAAACCAGTTAACACCTAAAACCTTCCCTAGAGCAAGAAGGTCTTACCTGTTTTTTGTTTGTTTTTTATACCAGCCCTTAAAACCCACATAAGGTGGTTGGGTAGGGTTAGGGGGGAGGCTTGATTGACCTGAACTAAACACAAAGATAAATTCCCCAAAGAACAGGACAGCTTCCTCTGGTGCTGCTGGGACACCATCTTCTAGCCCAGCCCTTGTGGTTCATGCTTTTCCTACCTGTTACAAGTCATTTATTTTTATGACACCTTTAATGAAAGTGACCTATAGAAAGAGTTTTTAATCTGGGATATGGTGAGCTAGGGGAAGAAAGGGAATTTAGGCTTACACTGATACAGATAACTAACAAGAAAATGAAAGTTTTCACAAAGAGAGATGAGCTATTGAAACAGACTTTCCCAATCAAGACAATAAGAGGCATGAACACAAGGGAGAGAGTAACAGTGGACACTGTATCAGCTCTATTTCTATAGCTGATGTACAAATATTCAACCCTAAGTCACTTGCAAGTTTCACTCCTATCTTTGCTGCTCCAGCTTCAAAAACTCTTATTGCTGTAAACACCTGTACTTTAGAGGACATTTCAGTAACTTAATGTTCCCTTAGCCCATATTAAATATTTTTCCTGAATTTGCAAGGTGATATCTTGACTAGCAGAGGCTGACTTGCCAAAATTCTTCCTTTCTTATATTTATCTGATACAGAGGCTTGAGGGGAACTTGGAGGTTTTCCTCCCAAACAGGCTCGTAGATTATTTCCTTGTTTGGCAAGAGAATGGAATTTACCATCACTTGGGAAAATTCTGAAGTCAAACTGTGAAATTGAACAAAATTTTCATCAGCAAAAATTGAGTTTGAGAAACATGTGTTTCCCCTTTGGTAAGAGGGCTGCAAGGTAGATAGGAAGCAGGGTTGGGGGCTGAAGCCTTCATTATTCTTCGCTCCATAACTGTTCAGCAGTTGTGGCAAGAATGGAGAGAATCCCAGCTGCAATGCCCAAAGCAAAATCTTTATGAGCACAAGTGATGGAACTCAGAGACATGAACTAGGTGTCACCCCTTGATCTTAACACACAACATTTGTACACACAACAGACTGTAGAGACAAGCTAAAAAGGATAGAGGCCTGGAAACAGAAAAGGGTCAGCAATCTCACTGGGCTCTGTTCTTACAGACACAGTGAATTCAAGATAGTTTTTTTCACAAAGGAAATCTGACAATTGACTATTTTTTGAAGTCACCTATACCCAGCCTAACAGATATATTTTAATAGATAATTATGCCTTAAATTTGTTAACCTGGTTCATCATATCTAATCTTCACAAATCTGTAAGATTGGTGCCATTTCTTAAGAAGCATCTAATAACTCAAAATGCTAAACAATTTTTCTCACAGCCAGAATTAGATGTGTGTGTATACAACCCCAGAATTAGACATGAATGTATTATAAATATATCAGTGCTTTGCATAAACAAATGAAATTTCACAGCTCCATCTTCCTCTGAATAAATAAGAAATGGTTCTCTAAGTTACTATGTAGGAGACGTCATATGTGAGAATTGATTTTGCAAACCTGAGCTAAGATATTGAGAGCTTTTTCTAGAAACCACACTCAGGATCAGCTCCGTCTTTCCCGGTTACATAAATACATGGTCACCTGTATGTCCCACTGCTCAAGCATATTGTTCATGACAATCCTTGCACTCCTGTGTGCTGACATTGCTTTGTGTGGAAGAAAAATCAACAGTATTGCCATCATTACCACCAAAAAGTATTTAGTCAGGCCTCAGTCTGTGCACCTGTTGTTGTTTTACAGCATGGGCTTCCAGACGTGTTTTCTGTCCACTGGGAACTTAAAGACAAAGAGAAGCAAAGGAAAGGACATACAGACAACTAAACAAGCAATGAGACTTGTACACAGCACATATGCGCCGGCTCTTATTTGCATATGGAAATGTCGACTTTGTAGATTCAAGTTAATAATGTTTTGCTTTTGTCAATCCATTATGAGCTGTCAGCTATTAAAATCTGGCCCCAAGTGGTGTCTCAGCACAGTGACTTGCCTGAGCCTGCTGTTCTCTTATGGAGGTTACGGTGTCAACGCTATGGAGCCTCAGGGAATCTTTAGCTTGTATAGGCCATGCATTCAGGGTCAGTAATGTATCAAATAATTCTTTCTCAATTTTTAAAAGTTAGTTTTAAAAAAAATCACACCAAATTATTTATTGGCTTGCTCTAATACAGGGAAGCTTAAAGAAACTTGGCAAATTGAAAGATAAAAAAAAATATTTTACAGTCTGATAAAAGACAAGACAGTATAATGTTCCTTTTTTTTCAGATTTCAGCAGAAGTAAAAGAATTACTCCTATCTCACCAGTCCTTAGGTTATATTTAAGCTGTGTCTTGCTCCATGGAGTCATTGGATTCATAAGCATGCGTAGAAACAAGCAAACACCAGACAATTGTCATTGCGTTCAGCAGTATTTTTTATTTGTCTTTTGTGTGTACGTTTTTGCAAAATATGAATGACCATGGACTAGAAGCCATGAACGTGTGATTTAATATTATCAATGGCCCGTGGCTTCATTCTAAAATTTCCTTTGAAGTGTCTTATTTCTCTCTTCTGTGTTTTCCCACAGTGTGACTCACTGTGGAGATGGTCAGGACAGTTTTGCTTCAAACCTCCCTTCCTTCTGTCCTCCAGCTTTGTTCCTCCTCCATGTCCACCCTTGCTGGAATCTCTGTTGTGCTATACAGTCCAGCGAAGTTCTGACCAGCCCTGCACGGGTAAGCATGGCTATCTTACTGAGGCTCGGCAGGGCACCCTGACATTGAACTTTTGGACAATACATATGCACATAACTTTGGACTCACATATACACATAATTTAGGAATGAGGGGACTTTCCTGCTCCTGAGGTCACACTTGGATAATGGGGAGGAAGTCAGTGGGGAACTCCCCCCCATTACCTTGCAAGTAAAACAATTCAGAGGCATTCCTTAAGTCACCTTAGAACATTGGCCCAATATAGTTCTAATGAACTCCCTGGATTCATGTCCTAATAAGCACTGGGCATACAATTCATTTCCTACATTCTTTATCAGAGTACTTAAGCCTAAGACATAGCTATTATATTTTCCTCATTGTGATCAGTTCGTTTTCTGTTAGTACACCCATTATAATATGTATGCAACCAACAACGATAGAACTATTTCTATCGTATTGCTTAGGTTAAAAGAAGTTAAAGAAATGGATGTTTTCACAGCTAAGAGATGGTAATTGTGCTTACATGTTGCGATGGATGTGTTGCCTTGGAGGTTGGAGAATTAGACTGAGTTGGGTGCAGTATCGTCCTTTCTAGGGTACCAAGTGGACATACAGAAATAGTAAATTACAGTTTCATTGATGCTGAGATCAATGTAAGCAGCACTGTTGTTTTCTAATTAGAAAAGCCATATTCCTATCATTGAAATTTGTAATAAAATTTCTATCATCTACCCTCTCCCCCTTTAGTAGAAATGACGTGTTATAGTCAATTTCTTGATTTTTCTGATATGGATAATTATTTTTAAGAGACTGGATAACTCACATTCTAAATTAAAATAAGCCCAACTTATTGGTCCATATCCAATTTGTCATCAGTGAAATAACAGCCTTTAAATATAGAATCATAATTAGGATTAATTAAAACAATTTAAGAAGATCTTGTAGGGAAACTGAACATAAAAATCAGTTGAAATTGGACTTTTCTTCTCCTTCCTGATCAATGTCTAAATGCCTGTGGGCACCAAAGTGCTCTGATGTCAAGGATTAAAACGGGGTTCCCTTCAAGAGCAATAAATCCACTTAAAAATATGTAAATGTGTTTCACTTACCACTGACCTGGAGGTGAAAAGTTCTATATCAAATTACTAACAGCCTTAGATACTCATCCTTCTCTTCCAATTTTAATTTCAATAAGCTGAGAAATGAGCTATGAAAGAATGCTCATTTATACTATAGAGAAAAACAGACTCCCTTCATGATGCTTATCCTACAAAGGTGTAAGCTCAGAGGACAAAGTAAAGGCAACCCCCGTGTTCTCACCAAGTAGTGTGGCCTCTTCAATTTTATTCTTCTTCTTAGAGTTCTCTTCACCACCCTAGAAGAGCCTATTGTAATTCAATTTCCTGACACCTGGAGTTTTCTCCCCGAGCTCATATACCTCTGCAGCACCCATCCTAAGAGTCCTGATGCTCATGGTCCTTCCACATCCTGGACTCAGTACCCACCATGACCTATCAAAGAAAAGTCAAAATTCTTTGTCCAAACACAGGGACTACCCTGACACTGTATGAAATACAGCTTCTAGAAGAAGCAAGGAAACATTCCTTGACTAACAGTCTAATGTAAGATGTTGTGGCCTCATGGACAATTTCATCTTCCTTTTGTTTTCTTGGTCTGCAAGAAACTCTGCGAGGCCAGTAAACATTTCTGCTGTGAATTTTGCACACAAAGCCACACTTCTTTAATAACCAAATGATACTTACTAGGCTATTGTTTCAGTGCTGCCTCACTTAGCCACCCTGTCATATACTTTGGGTGTGAGTTAAAAGATATTTCAAATATTTTTACTTTTGTTACTACAGCAACCCCAGAAATACAGATAATTAGGGCATAGTCCTCTTGGACTCAAGTTGATATTTCTAGTCATGCAAATGTTTCTATAAATGATGTTGGAGGCTCAGATATATCACAGTCTTCACTTCATATACTCAATGACATCCTGCCTCACAGAAAGGAATAGAGCAATACCCACCATTCGTTATAACATTGGATATTTAGAATTCCTTAAACTTCTAACATATGAATGAGTTATACTTGGTTTTCCTTTCAGTTCTTCAAGGGGGACACTGTATATTCCTTCCCAAACTATGTACAATGACAAGTTTGGCTCATATTTGACTTTTTTTACACTTCAATATAGACCTTTAATGGATTTGGCAGACATATCTCCATTTGCTTATCACAATACTATCATTTGTTGCTATGTAGCCATTTTCAAAAACATTTGTTAAATACTTGGCACATAATTGGAGCTCAGTAAATCCTAGTGCCTTCTTGTTTTTTCTACTATTTACCGAATTTAAAACTGTGTAGGTAAGCTGGGTGTGATGGTGCACACCTTTAGATCCAGTACTTGGGAGGCAGAGTCAGAGGAATCTCTGTAAGTTTGAGGCCAGCAAGGTCTACAGAGAGTCCAGAATAGCCAAGGCTACACAGAGAAACCCAGTCTTGAGGAAAATAACCTGTTTAGATAGGTATAATTAAAATATTTGCTACTTTAAATGTGTGTATGTGTGCGTGCATATCATGTCCATACAAATATATACCTAGAGTTGAAAGAAAACAAGGACTATATGCTATTTAACAACAATTGTCCGCTCCTCAGAGCGCTGACTTTGAAAGTGATCAAACTTGACTTTAAGGCTATGATATGAAGAACATGGCTAAATCTCGGCTGTGCCATAACTGTGACACCTGTTCCCATTACATGCTCTTCCCTTACATGCTGACATAAAGACAAACACTTCACCATTGTCATGAAGCTTTCTAAGCGGTGGTCTCACTGAACTTCAAGAGCTCCATGGCTACATAAAGAAATTATTCTAATATTTTTAAAGGCTTTTCTCTTCCCCATTTTGAAAAAAGTAAACAAAAGCCAAGATGAGCAAAGGAAAACCAAGCACAATAGAAAAAACATCAATAATAATTACATACAAATAGGAATTTGATGTTTTGACCCCAGTGTTTCCCTCAATCATTGTTACATTTTATTACTTTCCTGTGTATGCTCTGAGATAATAAAATGTATTTTGAATACAATATCTACTTAAATAAATCATTTGCATTTATGTTTCATATCTTAGACATGTTGGGAAATATGGTAACAGCAACAGTGAGTTGTGTGTCTATATCTCCAATTACAAATCCCATCTATTTAAAAACAACAACAACAAAAAAAAACCATAACTACCCTGGCCTGGTTAACCACGACATGACTAACGGAAATTTATCACCAGACTGAAGATACAAACCCAGATAGACTGGGAAGTAAGTGTGATCAGGGTGCATGATGTGAAACATTATGTTGAGAAGAATATAAGAATGGCAGGCATGAGCAGAAGTGTGCAATGTTAATGAGTCACAAGATACTTTAGAACATTCTTGAACTGTGCTCTAAGTAGGCCAAATAATTTAGAAAATCAAGAGTAATTCTGAAGATGAGTATAGATGGTACATTTTCAAGATGGTGAGTGGTTAACTCATAGAGTCATTCTGTATTGCCAATAGTTATTGGACAGTATCTTGGCAAATGGAGCTTTAGCATCTGAGAGTATATGTTCAGTTTTTTTTTATTAGTAAATAGTAATTTCTCTATTCTTAGTACATAGTATTAAAGAATTGTGGTTGCTGTGATTCCTCTTTCATTTCTTAGTCTCCATGCTGTTTGACTGTGAGCGCAACTCATCCCACACAGATCTCGGTAGTAATGCACAAGTAAATTAAGGCAGCCAGCACACTCTCTCCCATGGATGACAAGAGTTGGGTTAGGGTATACACAGATTTTCTGAGTCAAGTAATTCATGAGCAATAGAACTCATTTCCATGCATTTTGAATGAATTACTGGGAAATTGGAGCTTTTTCTTCCTTACTGTGCATAAAACAGGAAGGATGTTGACCAGCCATACATCATAAAAGAGACTGTGTCTACCACATTCTCTATTTAAATGATGGGAAGGTGGGGTCACTGGGAGCTGTCACACCATTCAAACTCAGGACCAAGCATTTTCTGACAGCACACATATAGCAGTTAGGTGATGAGGAGGTACACACCACCCTTCTTTCTATGGATTATAAAGACGATCCTTTGGGCTGTCAATGTGGCTCAGTGTAAGGCACTACATCTAATATTTAGTGCTGAAAAACAACAAATAAATATATAAAATAAACACACATAAACAGAAATGAACACCTTCTGCAAACTTACTAACTAGATTCACCTATACTCATCCGCATAGTGACTTTGAAAGTCCCTGATTTCTTGGGCTTGGGTTATATTTATACTAATATGTTATAGTCTGGAGTGCAAATAGATTTTTTTCCCTCTATGACTACCACTAGCACATTTTTTAAAGTGGTGATATTGTAAATGTTTTCTCTTTTTATTAGTGAACATTATTTCTCTAGTTAGCCATCCATTGGTATGCTGATGATACATGTAGAGTTGTGTAGAAATTATAATCTAAGCTTTGAAAGTGACGATCAGTGTCTGCATTTAGGCTTCTACTCTTTGGCCCTGTAATAACTAAGTTTGTTAACTTTTCTGATCCTCTACATTTTGACTAGCAATATGTTATTGTTGGTGGGGATCCAAGATGGCATAGATCAACACACACCATTTATGAAAGGCAGAGGTTTTGAAACTCCAAAATTGGTGAGTGGAGGGGCAACTGAAATCAGAAAAATGACAGTGTGGCTCCCGGAAGGAGGGGGGACACCACAGGAGCAGAGAACTTCTTGATTCAGGACAGATGTGGACTTCTCTGTGAATGGAGAGGGGCACTTTCCTTCTTCGGGCCTCCCTCTCCCTTGGAGGAACGAAGCCACAGCACCAGTGGACAGATCTTGTTGCCTGAGAACCTAGACAGCAGAGGTGGGAATAATAGCTCCTCAGCCTCAGCAGCTAGCATCACCCGCGTCCCGAGCCCGAGATCCAAGGTATAATGGTATAATGCAGCCTGGGTCCCACGCATGAAAGCAGCTGTTTTTACCGACTCCACAGAGCCTGACTGTAGGAGCCACTCAGTCCCTCAGTGGCAGACAGCACAGCAGACTGTGCAGCCACCAAAGTCTGGTGGACCTGCAAAACTGCTCAGGGACACAAAGCACCAAGTCACGGTACTGGCTACACAAGACTTCCTGGCAGGCACCTAGACACCCCAGTTCTGCAGCCACAACTGGATTCCTTGAGTACAGCGGCTGCAACACCACTGAGCTGTCTGAGCGCACATTTGGCTCAGCTGGTCCAAACCTGTCAGCAGAGAACAGGAGGAACCCCTGTGCATTTTGATTTGACGTGCTAGAGAGTGAGTAGACCCCACGTGCCTGCAGAGCCCCAGATCCAGGGTGCTTCTAAGCTAGCAGCCAGACATCAGAAATCTCCCACCCACACATCCACTGTGGGAAACAGAGGGTTTCTTGGGACAAGGAAGCCCTGGCTCTGTGGAGCTACCAGCGGAGTTTGGGCAAGTAACTCCTGGAGCTCAGTTAGAGATGATTACCAGTAGCCTGTAGGCCCCTGGTATACTCAGAGAATTTGCGCACACAATCATCACCAGTGCATTCAATAACTTCAATGGTGCCCCTCCCTCACACTGAAGGCCTCTACCCTCTACATTCTCTAGCACCTTATCCCTCAAGGCAAACTTACACACACACACACACACACACACACACACACACACACACACACACA
>NW_026592548.1:12972634-13034233 GCF_907164565.1 Psammomys obesus
CACACACACACACACACACACACACACACACACACACACACACACACGCTTGCATTTGTCCTTCTGCACCCATGGACTTTCCTCTCACAGGTAGAGCTGAAGCACCAACACACACGCTGAAACCTCTCTCATCTCCCTGAAGAGTCTCCAGATGCCAGAGAAAGATGGTACCAATCTGAACTGCAGAATCCAGGAACAAACAGTGCAGATTACAGTTAGGCAAATGGCAGAGGTCAGCAAAAGAACACACCCAACAAAAATCAGGAAATCATAGCTTCACCAGCAACTCCCAAAATCAATGGATACTCCATTCATCGGAAACACAGGTAAATGACCTCAAAGATATACTTATCCAGTTATTACAGTCGCATAAAGAAGAAACAAACAAATTTCTCAGAGAAATAGCCAAACAAATCCAGACAGTTAAAGAGGAAATGAACAAATCTTTCAAAGAATTGACCTCCCAGGTGGAGGCTAAGAAAGAGGAACTGAACAAAGTTCTCAAAGAAACACAGGCAAATGCAGCCAAACAAATAGAGGGACAAGTAGAGGCAAAATTAGTGGCATATAGAGAAGAAACAAACCAAAAAAATAGGGGCCATCATTCAGAGACAGGAAGCCACATTGAAACAGATGAAGGAAATGGTGCAAGATATAAAAATAGAATTAGAATCAATAAAGAAAGCACAAAAAGAGAAAACCCTGGGGCTGGAGAACTTAGAGAAAAGATCAGTAACCACAAAAGTAAACATCACCAACAGAATATAAGAGATGGAAGAGAGAATCTCTGGTGCTGAAGATATGCTTGCAGGAATTGATACTTCTCTCAAAGAAAAAATGAAATCGGAAAAGTCCCAAACACAAAACATCCAAGAAATCAAAGATGCCATAAAAAGACAAAATCTAAGAATAGGAATTGATGAAAAAGATTCCAGTCTCCAAGGTCCAGAAAATGTCTTCAAGAAAATCACAGAAGAAAATTTCCCCAACTTTAAGAAAGAGATGTCCATAAACATACAAGAGGCCTACAGAACACCAAACAGACGAGACCAGAAATAAAAATCTTCATGTCACATCATTGTTGAAACACTAAATATACAGAACAAAGAAAAGATATTAAAAGCAGCAACGGAAAAAGGCCAAGTAACATATAAAGGTTGACCTATCAGAATCACACCAGACTTCTCATCAGAAACTATGAAAGCGAGAAGGGCCTGGGCAGAGGTCATGTAGACTTTAAAGGACCACAAATACCAACAGAAGAGCCTGGGCAGAGGTCATGCAGACTTTACGGGACCACAAATGCCAACCCAAACTACTATACCCAGCAATGCTTTCAGTCAACATAGATGGAGAAAACAAAATATTCCATGATAAAACTAAATTGAAGCAATTTCTACACAGCAAACCAGCCCTACAAAAGATACTAGAAGAAAAACTCCACTCTAATGAAAACAACTATACCCAAGAAAACATAAGATACAGATAATGTCCCTACAAAAAGTAAAAGAAAACAAGCAATGAATCACAGTAAGACCATCAACTCCACAATAAAAGGAACTACCGTTCATTGGTCACTATTTTCTATCAACATCAATGGGCTCAACTCTCCAATAAAAAGACACAGACTAACAGATTGTGTGCGGAAATAGGACCAAACATTATACTGCATCCAAGAAACACACCTCTGTAACAAAGATAAACATTACCTCAGAATGAAGCGCTGGAAAAAATGTTTTTCAAGCAAATGGACCCAGAAAACACTACCTCAGAGTAAAGAGCTGGAAAAATGTTTTTCAAGCAAATGGACCCAGAAAACAAGCTGAGGTAGCTATTCTAATATCTAATAATATAGACTTTCAACCAAAATTAATCAAAAAGATGAGGAGGGGCACTACATTCTCATCAAAGGAAAAATCCACAAAGAAGACATCACAGTTCTGAACATCTATGCCCAAATGCAAGAGCACCTACATTTGTAAAGGAAACATTATTAAAACTTAAATCACACATACATCGTTCCCAACACCTTCATAGTGGGAGACTTTAACACCCCACTCTCACCAAAGGACATATAATCTAGACAGAAGACAAATAGGGAAATAAAGGTACTTACAGAGGCCCTAAATCAAATGGACCTAATAAATGTCTTCAGATTTTTCACCCAAACTCAAAAGAGTATACCTTCTTTTCAGCACCTCATGGAACCTTCTCCAAAATAGACCATGTAGTTGGTCACAAAGCAAGTCTCAACAGATACAATAAAATTGAAATAATCTCCTGTACTCTATCTGACCACTATGGACTAAAGGTGGACCTCAACAACAATAGAAAGAACATAAAGCCTACACACATATGGAAACTGAACAACTTGCTACTCAAGGACAGCTGGGTTAAGGAAGAAATAAAGAAAGAAATTAAAGACCTCCTAGAATTTAATGAAAACAAAGGTACAACATTCCCCAATTTATGGGACACAATGAAAGCAGTGTTCAGAGGAAAATAGCACTAAGTGCCTTCAAGAAGAAATTTGTAACATCTCATATAATCAACTTGATGGCCCAACTGAAAACCCTAGAAGAAAAAAGAAGCAAATACACCCAAGAGGAACAGACGGCTGAAAATAATAAAAATTAAGGCTGAAATCAATCAATTAGAAACAAACAAAACTATTCAAAAAATCAATGAAACCAAGAGCTGGTTCTTTGAGAAAATCAACAAGATAGACAAACCCTTAGCCAAATGAACTAAAAGGCAGAGAAAAACTATACAAATCAGCAAAATCGGAAATGAAAAGGGGGACATAACTACAGACACTGAGGAACTCCAAACAATCATTAGGTTGTACTGCAAAAGCCTATATGCTACAAAATTTGAAAATCTAAAAGAAATGGACAATTTTCTTGATAGATTCCATCAACCAAAATTAAATCAAGATCAGGTAGAAAGCTTGGATAGCCCTATATACCCCAAGGAAATCAAAACAATCATCAACAGTTTTCCTTCCAAAAAAGTCCTGAAGCAGAAAGATTCAGCGCAGAATTCTACCAGACCTTCAAAGAAGTGCTAACTCCAATTCTCTTCAAACTATTCCACAAAATAGAAACAGAAGGAACTTTACCAAACTCATTCTATGAAACCACAGTCACCCCGATACCTAAACCACATAAAGACCCAACAAAAAAAGAGAACTTCAGACTTATCTCTCTTATAAACATTGATGCAAAAATACTCAATAAAATACTTGCAAACTGAATCCAAGAACACATAAGAGATATCATATATCATGACCAAGTAGGCTTCATCCCAGGCATGCAAGGATGCTTCAATATACAGGAATCCATTAATGTAATCCAACATATAAATAAACTGAAGGAGAAAAACCACATGATCATCTCCTTAGATGCTGAAAAAGCATTTGACAAAGTCCAACATCCATTCATGTTTAAAGTCTTGGGGAGATCAGGGATACAAGGCACATACCTAAACATAGTAAAGGCAATATACAGCAAGACTATTGCCAACATCAAACTCAATGAAGAGAAACTTAAATCAATCCCACTGAAAGCAAGCACAAGGCAATCTCTTCAACATACTACTTGAAGTCCTAGATAAAGCAATAAGACAAGTAAAGGAGATCAAGGGGATACAAATTGGAAAAGAAGAAGTCAAAGTTTCGCTATCCGCAGATGATATGGTAGTATACATGAGTGACCCCAAAAATTCAACCAGGGAACTCCTTCAGCTGATAAACACCTTCAGTTAAGTGGCTGGATACAAAATTAACTCAAAAAAATCAGAAGCCCTCCTGTATACCCAAGACAAAAAGCCGAGAAAGAAATCAGGAAAACAATACTCTTCACAATAACCACTAATAACATAAAGTACCTTGGGGTGACTTTAACAAAGCAGGTGAAAGACCTGTTTGAAAAAAAACTTTAAGTCTCTGAAGAAAGAAATTGAAGAAGATATCAGAAGATGGAAAGATCTCTCTTGCTCATGGATCGGTAGGATTAACATAGTAAAAATAGCCATCCTGCTAAAAGCAATCTACAGATTCAATGCAATTCCCATAAAAATACCAATACAATTCTTTAAAGACCTTGAAAGAAAAATTCTCAACTTTATATGGAGAAACCAAAAACCCAGAATTTCCAAAACGATCCTATACAACAATAGATCATCCGGAGGTATCTCCATCCCTGATCTCAAGCTGTAGTACAGAACAATAGTAATAAAAACTGCATGGTATTGGCATAGAAGCAGAAAGGTGGATGAATGGAATGGAATAGAAGACCCAGAAATAAATCCTCCTACAGATACTTGGTTTTTGACAAAGAAGCCAAAACCATACAATGGGAAAAAAACAACATCTTCAACTCTTTAAGAAATGCTCAACATCCCTAGTCATTAGGGAAATGCAAATCAAAAGAACACTGAGATTTCACCTTACACCCACCAGAATGGCAAAGGTTAAAAACTCAAGTGACAACACATGCTGGAGAATTGGGAACTCTCCTCCATTTCTGGTGGGAATGTAAACTTGTACAACTACTTTGGAAATCAGTCTGTTGTTTTCTCAGACAATTAGGAATAGTGCTTCCTCAAGATCCAGCTATACCACTCCTAGGTATATATCCAAAAGAAGTTCAAGTACACAACAAGACATTTGCTCAACCATATTTGTAGCAGCTTTATTTGTAATAGCCAGAACCTGGAAACAACCCAGATGTCCATCAATGGAGGAATGGATACAGAAATTGTGGTACTTTTACACAATGGAATACTACTCAGCAGTTAAAACAAGAAAATCATGAAATTTGCAGTCAAATGGTGGGATCTAGAAAAGATCATCCTGAGTGAGGTATCCTAGGAGCAGAAAGACACACATAGTATATTCTTACTTATACAGACCTATTAGATAGGGTAAACATACTAAAATATGTGCACCTAAAGAAGGTAAACAAGAAAAAGGACCTGGATTAAGTTGATCAATCCTCTCTTAAAAAGACAAATAAGATTGACAGGGGAAGTAGGAGAAAACAAGTAACAGAACAGAAACCTATCACGTAGGGCCTCTGAAAGACTCTACCTAGCAGTGTATCAAAGCAGATGCAGAGAGTCATAACTAAAACTTGGGCAGAGTGCAGAGAATCATATGAAAGTAGTCGAAGTTAGTATGACCTAGAGAGGACAAGAGCTCCACAAGGAGAAAATATATCAGGGCACGAGGGCCCTCTATGAGACTGTTGCTCCAACCAAGGACCATGTATGGGTATAACCTAGAACCCCTGCTTGGATGTAGCTCATGGTAGCTCAGTAACCAAGTGGGTTTCCCTAGTAAGGGGAACAGGGACTATTTCTGACAGGAACTCAACAATTGGCTCCTTTTCCTACTCCCTCACCCTGAGGGAGGAACAGTCTTGCTAGGCCACAGGGGAGGACATGGCAGCCAGTCCTGAAGATACCTGATAAGGTAGGGTCAGATGGAAGGGGAGGAGGACCTCCCCTAGCAGTGGACTTGGAAAAGGGCAGGGAGGAGATGAGGGGTGGTGGGGTTGGGAGGGAATGAAGAAGGGGGCGACGGCTGGGATACAAAATATAAAAAAATAAAATTAAAAAATATTATTGTATAATCAACCTCACCAAAGTGTTGATATAATGATACACATTGAGCATTTGACAGGTCTGGTATAGAGGAGTTATAATTACATCCATGAATATGATTTCAATGATCAGAGAGGAGTACATAAAATATGTAGAAGTTAATACTAAGACAGGAGACTGTTATTCATTAAACAAGCAAAATAATAAAAATGGAGAAAAACCCTCCCTTCAAGCCTAAAGGGATTAGATAGACAGTCCTTCCACCATTAAGTAAATAAAGGAGAAAAACTCACCACCACCAGTGTTTGATTTTCTATGATATTATGTAATAATCTTAAGGAGGAGAGATAACTTAGGATGTGCTTTTGACCATTGGGGTGGGGAAGAATGCAGGTCGGGAAATATTTGGGAAGATACTACCTATGCAGCATGGCTGGAACAATGACTCAGGAGGATGCCTAACTGCTCTTGACCCAAAGCAACAATAATGGGATCACAAAGACAAAGTACATGTTGCCGGAGGTGCTAGAAAGCTGCTTTTTCTTACATCTATAGAGCAGCCAGTAACTTTCAGGGCTCTTTTGAAGTAAGCACTAAGAATTAAAGAAATGATGATGAATGAGTTTGAACTGGGCAAACAGCTAAGATTTAATGTTCAGTGTATCAGGTTCTGGGAATCACCCTAGGCTAGAAATGCCTGGCTTTAAGAAAGACTTCAGCTTTCTTTAAAAAAAAATAAAATAAATAAAAAGTAAAATAAAAAAATAAAACAGTAGAAGAAACAGGCTTTGGAGAGCTATGTAAGGAGAAAATGTGACTGAAATAAATATGTCAACAAAATTCAGCACTGGCAATGTGTGACGCTTCTAAGGATCACTGGAAGGGGTTACACCGCGACGTTCTCACCAGCCCTTTCTCCCTCTTGCTTTTTGGTTTAAATTAAATGGAAGCTACACAATGGGAAATCAATATTTTGTTGTTCCAAACAGTGCATTCACCTTGGGGGCACAGTATTCATGTAATTCTGTTGGGAGATTCTTTTGAAAGAGAGTTGAGAATGACCGGAAGAATGTGGAGACTGATCACAAAGTCACCTCCCAGCACAGTGTTGTCTTTCCAAGTGAAAGTCAAAAAATTTGAGAAACAGCGACCTTTATTGAAGCTGACACTATATGGCTTTAATTTATGTCTGAGGCCTCAGAGAATTCCTGCCTTAAAGCCATAAATGCATGCAAGCCCTATAAAAGTGAAACATTTGTAGTAGAGAGGTATGCTTTAGCCTGAAGGTCAAATTCCAGGTGTCACCCAAGGTCAGTGACTCCATCTCCTCCACCATCCTGGTATGCGTTACATTTCTAAAGTTCCCACAGGCATTCTTGAAAACAAAGATATGCAGAAGATAGGTTAAAGTTTTTAGTTTCTAAAGCAGAGTTTAGACCAGGAATATCATTTTCCAATAGCCTAAGGAATTCTTTTAAATCATCCCAACCAGAAACATCTCTTATTCATTTGTTCATCGTTTTGCTTATTCAACCAGTCACTGATTATTTCTTTGGCCTAAATACCTTTATTGTTCTTATTACAGTACAACTGAAATCCTAAATGGATATTCTGGCTTTGAACCCTGCTGAAACTTCAGTAGTTCTCCCTTGCAATGTAATGTCTGCAAAACATTTTTGTCTTAGTAGATGGTCGTCATTCATTCATCTGCTTCAGAATGAATGGGTGAGGAAATAAAGCCTTTGATAATGAGTTGTCTCCATCAGTCACAGTGGCATGCAGTTTTATTCCTGTTTCCTGGGAGGCTGACTCAGGAGGATAAGCAAAAATTGAAAGCTAGTCTGTGCTGGCCTGAGTACCAATCTCAAAATAACACTAAACAAAGCACAAATAAACAAACAGAAAAGGGATGTCAATCAAGAATGATGACAGGGAAGGAGAACTCAATAGCTGTGAGGTTTATGGTGACTCCTAGGCTGCCCAAAGCCTCATACTTACAAAAGTGAAGTAAACTGCCAAGAAAGCCAGTTCTGTGATTGTTTCATGAAAGAATCTGGGAAGCAGGGCAGAGAGATACAACAGTGAGGAAACAGAGAGGGTGATGGGAAATGCTGGGTGTAGCCTTGCTCCCACAGATAGCTCTCCCCACAGTCTCAAGAATAAAAACTATGAAAAGAAGAAAACCAGCAAAGTTTTTTTCTGCCATCTCATTTTGACCCCATAACCTCTCTGAGGTCAGTGACAACACTAGATCCCTAGAAATTTAGCGGTAAAAGCCTGGACCTCGGTACTTTAAACTTGATCTAGTTGCCAGCTCTTAGTGTGTTACTTAAATTCCAAAGACTCCATAGGTAATGTTATTACGAGCAAACCCACACATTTTTATAAATAGGTCCAGGGCTTCCCCTTATCTGCACTTGAGGACCATCAAGGTCAAGAGGCCTCCCTCCTTTTCATGTAACCCTGATGCTGGCTTCAAATTCCAGCTCCAGGTAGTTTTTATTGATTTTCAGTATGGGTTTTATTTTTGAACTTTTGGTGGGAAGCAATCCCAAATCCTACCTTCTAAGCTCAATACATAAAGCAGAGCAATACTGAAAATGTAAAGAAGACATAGATCTATTATTATAATGACTTTGTCATGGAGGTTTTCCCACATAGAACTGTAGTGTATGCTTTGAGATCCCTACTTTGTCATTACTCTTTTAGAATTTTTTATCAGTGTTCCCTTTTATAGGCTGATATTGGGGAAAAGAGATAATATCATTTAAAATGCAAGGAAGCCTCACTTCTCCCACAGGACTGAATGTGGGATGGAATTTGTGATCAGAGAGGTGGAATACCTTGGTCAAAATTATACAACTGATTAGTTATCATCATTCGGACTATGGTTTGGCTGGGACCAAAGCATCCACTATTGTAAATATAGTAATTTATAGCAATAATATATGGACATTGCTTGTGATTATTTTTTAATTAAATTTTTATTTTTTTATATTAATTACAGTTTATTCACTTTGTATCCCAGCTGTAGCCCCCTCCCTCTTTCCCTCCTAACCCTACCTTTCCTCCCTCATTTCCTCCCATTCCCCTTTCCAAGTCCACTGATAGGGGAGGTCCTCCTCCCCTTCCATCTGACCCTAGCTTATCAGGACTGGCATTTCTTGTGATTATTAAGCATATGTTTCTGAAGTCTTTAAAGCCCATAGTTGATGTTGATGTGTGGCATTGTTTCAAATTCAGAATATAGAGAACTATATTATAGTTACACTCTAAGTTTAAATAAATGTATAGTTAGAATGACTTCCAGTATTCATGATAGGCTGACAATGCTGTTATAGCTGCAGGCACATTGTTTTCATCTTAATCTTGGGGAAAATTGTGACCACAACCTGTAAGAGTTCATCATGAATGTCAGTTTGTTTGGATAGAGAAGTGTGGAACTCAGTAGAGCACATCTTTTGGTGTGTCTATTAGGATACTGGCAGAGAGGACTATCTAAGATGGAAAGATATGTGCTGAATATGGGAAGCATCACCCTCTAGGCTAGAGGGTGAAAGAACCTTAGTTCTTAGAAAGAACCTTAGAAAGAACCTTAGGCAGCCATTCTCTTTCATTCCTGCTCTTAGCATATTCTCTCTTTTTCTCCTTCATCTTTTCTCTCTCCTTTCTCCCACTCTCCCTTCTCTCTCTCTCTTTTTCTCTCTCCCCTTCTCTTTTTTCTCTCCCCTCTCTTTTTCCTCTCTCTGCCTCTCTACTCTCTCTCCTTTCTATGTGTTCTGATATGAATTATTCAACTCTGCCTTGCTCTCCCTACCATGATGAACTGAAACTTTTAATGCCATGGACCAAAATAATATCGTTTCCCCTTAGGTGGTTTATCAGTCATGTGGTCATTGTGATGAAGAAAATGATTAATTGCAGAAAGTCAGTTGGTACTAGAGAAGTATGATTATTGCAGTGACTATATCTAAACATGTAGTTGCTAAATCCTGTTTCGGATTTATGGGAAGAATATGAGGGGAAAAAACCCTAGAGAAATGCTGTTATGATTTGAATGTGAATTGTCTTCCATAGGTTCATGTGTTTCAATACTTGGTCCCCAGCTGCTGGTGTCTTTTGGGGAACTTGTGAAGATACTGGGGCAGGAGACATGGCTGGCATATAAAGGATGTTTGAGGATGGCATTTGAAGATGATGTCTGCTTCTTTGTCTTGTAAGACATGAATGAGCTAAGCCCAAATATCCAGCACCATGTGAGCTGCCCTAATCATGATTTCTCTAATATGGCTGTGACCTCAAAACTGAAAGTCTCAATGGACCTCTCCTCTGTGACCTCTCCTCTGGACCTTTCCTTAGGTATTCTGTCACAGTGATAAGAAAAGTAATGAACACAGAAAGTTGGTTTCAAATGTTGGGTCATTGTTTGAAAAAGCTACATGGGCCTTGCAACTGGTATGAGGGAGGAAGATGGAAGAAATTGGAGGCGTGGATGAGAGAAGACTTTGGATTCTGTAAGGAAGGGAGGTTAATGGACTATTCTGATGGGATTTCAGAAGACCAGGATTGGAGTAGGAATATAAATGGTGAAAACTGTTTTAATAGAAGCTGACAATAGCCCTATAGTGTGAAAGGGTTGAGTTCATTGAGGCTTGCATAAAGCTTCTGAGAAAAATCTTGTGATACTTGGTGATGGGTAGAAGGAACAGGTTCCCTGCATGAACCTTCATAGGGAGCTGTGCTGCTCATGAAGTTTTGAGGAAAAAACCCAAGTTGTAGCTGAGACTCCAGGATGTTGGAGAAGACAGGGATATGAAGTAGTCACTGAGGGAAGCTGACATTTTTAAGAAGAGTGAGCACAGGGGTCAGGCTACAGGTGTATCGGGCAGCAGGGCCACTGGAGCTCAGTTGAGGCTACAACAGACTGTGAATTGCTGGACATTGAACTCCAGAGCTTAATATTTGCCCAGCTTTGTTTTGGCCTTGATTTAGCATAGTTGTTCACAGCTCAGCTTCCATTATCCTTTTCTGAAGTGGAAATCCTTACTGTGTTTCATTGTATATTGGGAATCTGTACATGTCCTTTTAGTTCTATGTGTACTCCCCACTAAGAATTTGCCTTTAATCACAAAAACTACTTTGGCTGGGCATTGTCGCACACTCCTTTAATCCCAGCACGTGGGAGGCAGAGGCAGTCACATCTCTGAGTTCGAGGCCAGCCTGGTCTACAAAGAGAGTCTAGAATAGCCAGGTTCTTATTACACAGAGAAACCCTGTCTTGAGAACAACAAAACCCTTAGAGAGACTTTGGATTCTGAAAAATGTTGAGACTATTAAAAGTATAGAGAAATTTTCATTGGACTAAGTATATTTCTGCATTATTAGATGACCATGAGCCAATGGGAACAAGTGGTGAGAAAGTTAAGACTCAGGTATGAAATGTCTTTATTAGGCTCATGTGTTTGAACTCTTTCTTGGTTCATAGCTGGTGCCATTAGATTTAGAGACTCTGAATCCTTTCAGGCATGAGGCATGACTAATAGAATCAAGTGAATTGGGGCAGGACTTGGAAGTATTAATCAGACTGATTCAGTCAGTTCAGTCTGACAGTTCAGTCACACTAATTCTTAATACACCACAATGTGAGAGCAACTGTCGTGATAGACTTCCACTGCCACAGAGAAGCCGCAGCTCACATACCTTCCTAGGTACTCTAGACTGCACCCTCAAGACTGTGAGCCAAAGTAATCCTCTCCTCCATTAAGTTGCTTCTGTTAGGTATCATGTCACAACAAAGAGAAAAAACAACTAATAAAACTGATCGGGGAGGCCTAGAATGATCTCAGCAGAGCACAGTGGACAATTCTGGTAGGAGCCTGGATATCAGAATGCCATTAAACACTCATGAAGAGCCTGTGCTCATGAGCTTTGGGAACAGGACTAAAGACCATTTGTGTTATTTTGTGGCGCAAAAAAAAAAAAAAAAAAAAAAAAAAAAAAAAATATTTTTTTTTTTTTATATAAAAAAAAAAAAAAAAAAAAAAAAAAAAAAAAACTTCATTTTTTTTCCCCATGGCCTGATATATCTTTTAGAGGTTTAATGTAAAGGTTCAATATTGTACCTGAAAACTCAAGCCAGCCTATCATTCAGGCTGTGATATGGTGACCTCTGGCAATTTTGAGTCATATTCATGGTTTGAATTATGAGCCAAAAGAAGAGAGAAAAGTTTGAAAGCCTTGTAACTTTCTTAGAAAAAAAAAAAAGGCATATATAAAGTTGGTGCCAAGAAAGAAGATTAGGGCCATTACATAGAAGCTAAATGCTTTATACTGGAACAATAGAAAAGATGTCTTGAAGATGACTCAGGAATCAATTGGACCCTGACCACTATCAAACCACAAGTGTAAGAGTTTCAGTGAAAAACTTTGGTTTGAGAAAAGAGCTCTGGGGCCCTTTCCTCATATGGGTTTGCCCAGGGAGTAACTGTTTGCTCATTTTTAGTTAATCAAAGTCTATTGTAGCTACAGTCCCAGTAAACTAAGTTACTGATCCTTCTGGCAAGAAACTTTAGCCTTGTCAAGTAATGCTGGTTGCGCAGGCATGCAAATGACAAGAATTGCAGGGACTTCAAGGCCTGTATTATTTTGATTTCAGAGGGTACCCAGGAAGTCAGACAATGGGTAGCAGGTGAAAATCCCTGTAAGCATAACCTTGACTGGACAATGTGAGTCAATCCGAAGATTCAGTAGAGACACCAGGAAACTGAAGAAACCAAGAATGTGAATACCTGAGAGGGCTTCCGAAAGACTCTACCCAGCATGGTATCAAAGCAGATACTGAGACTCATAGCCAAACTTTGGGCAGAGTGCAGGGAATCTTATAGAAAGACCTGGAGGGGACAGGAGCTCCAGAAGGAGAGCAACAGAACCAAAAAATCTGGGCCCAAGGGTCTTTTCTAAGACTGATACTCCAACCAAGGACCATGTATAGAGATAACCTAGAACCCCTGAACAGATGTAGCCCATGGTACCTCAGTGTCTAAGTGAGGTCCCTAGTAAGGGGAACAAGGGTTGTCTCTGACATTATCTCAGTGGCTGGCTCTTTGATCACCTCTTCCTGAGGGGAAAGCAGCCTTTCCAGGCCACAGAGGAGGTCATGGCAGCCAATCCTGTTGAGACCTGATAGGCTAGAGTCAGAGGGAAGGGAAGGAGTACCTCCCCAATTGGTAGACTTGGGGAGGGGCATGGGAGAAGATGAAGGAGGGAGGGTGGGATTGGGACAGAATGAGGGAAGGGGCTACAGCTGGGATACAAAGTGAATCAACTGTAATTTAATAAAATAAATAAATAAATTTTAAATAAAAAGAAAAAATTGTAGGCATAACGTGTAGAGCCAACTCAAGAAATGGACCCTGTGGAGTACATCAGGCAAAAAAAATGGGGTGGGGCTCCCTCAGCCTGCTGGGTACCATGTACCATGTACTATGGATACCAGCTGGAACTATAGAACTTAATGTTTATGCTGCTGAGATTTAGGCTTGTTTTCCTTCCTTTTCATTCCGTCATTTCTCCTTTGCTTATGAACTATTTATCCCCGTTATTGCATATTGGGAGCATGTTATGTGTTTTTGGTATTTTCCATTTTAAGAAAGGGATAAAGGTACACTTAACTAGGATTGAACATGCCAGGGATCCTGATGATACACATGAAGTTAATTATAAAATGTTTGCAAATAAGAGTTTACTTTGAGTTTTAGAAGGGATATTGAACTTAGGAGAACAATTATTACCAAGGATGATATTAGAGAAGGACTGAGTGCATTTTTAACAATCCTATGGGAGGAAAGAATATGTTATTACTTAAAGTAGTGTGCTTAGATGTCAAATTGACAAGGGTGTGACTTGCAATGGTCCATCTTTTCCTTCAGAAACAAGGTCTCATGTAATGTAGACTGGCATTGAACTTCCTATGTAGCTAGCTTAGGATAACCTGTGACTATTGATCCTCCATCTTCTAACACAAAACTTCTGGTATCACTGGCATTTTCCATTACACCCTGTTTTATGTGGTTCTAGGAATCACACTGAGGGCGTTTGCGTGTTAGGTAGATATTATATAGCAAATTGACTCTCTTCCTAGTCCGTAACAGTCATTCTTTTGCTTTTGTTTGTTTCTTTTTGAGTCAGGGTTTCTCTGTGTAGCCTTGGCTATCTTGAACTTGCTTTGTAGACCAGGCTGGCCTTGAGCTCTCAGAGATCTGTCTGCCTCTCCCTCCCTGAGTGCTGGGATTATAGGTGCGTGCCACTGCACCTGGCTCACACCAGTCACTCTTAACTGTCACGTTGATTGTCTAGATAACTATTCATATTAGTAAGGCACATTTCTGGGTTATCCACAAGAGTGCTTGTACAAGTGATTAACTAAGGCCGGAAACCTTGATCCAAACATGATTGACACCATCCCATAAACCAGAGTCCAACAGAATAAAGGGAAGAGGAGTTAATAGAAAAGCACACCTCTCCTTTATAACGGCTGAGATATGAATTATTTTGTTTCCTGGTTAACTCCTCACTGTGATGGTCTGAAACCTTCACAAATGTGAGGTAAAGTAAATCGCACCTCCCTTAGTTTGTTTTGCACAGATCACAGTTAATGTGTAAGTACTGATATGACTCCATGATTTCTTCAAGAAAATACTGCAGTGTGAGGGAACAGTGAAGTATCCAGAGTCAAGTAAAGGGTAAACTCAGGATTGACCATATTCAAGAGTGTATTTCTTTAGCATTTTCAGCCAGTATGCCATATCATACTATTCCCATGAAATGTATGGCATTAATAAGACTTCTTTCTTTCTTTATTTATTTTAGATATCCAGAGTGTATTGTCTTTTTCTTAATTTTTATTTTATTTATTTTATTTTTTCATAGAGAATGATTTTTAAATTACATTTTTTTATATTAATTACAGTTTATTCATTTTGTATCCCAGGTGTAGCCCCCTCCCCATCCACTCCCAATCCCACCTTTCCTCCCTCTTCTTCTCCTATGCCCCTTCCGAGGTCCATTGATAGGGGAGGTCCTCCTCTCCTTCCTTTGACCCTAGTCTATTAGGTCGCATCAGGACAGAGCTTCATTGTCTTTTTCTGTGTATTAGTAAGGCTGGTCCCCCCTCAGTTGGAGGTGATCAAAGAGCCAGCCACTGAGACAATCCCTGTTCCTGTTACTGGGTAACCCTCTTAGACACTGAGCTGCTATGGGCTACATCTGTTCAGGGGTTTTAGGTTATCTCCATGCATGGTTCTTGGTTGGAATGTCAGTCTCAGAAAAGACCCCTGGGCCCAGAATTTTTGGTTCTGTTGCTCTCCTTATGGAGCTCCTGTCCCCTCCAAGTCTTTCTATCTTCCCCTTCTTTCATAAGATTCCCTCACTTTGCCCAAAGTTTGGCCATGAGTCTCAGCATCTGCTTTGATACACTGCTGGGTAGTCTTTCAGAGGCCCTTTGTGTTAGGCTCCTGTCCTGTTCCCTGTTTTCTTCTTTCAATGTCCGTACTATTTGCCTTTCTGAATGAGGATTGAGCATCTTACCCAGGGTCTTCCTTCTTAATTCCACTTTAAATTAAGTTTAAAGATCTGAATCAACTAAACTTCAGCCTTGAATATTTTCTCAAAATTATTCTGTAAAAAACAGAAAACACAAGAAGAAGCAAGTTAACAACCAGGTTTCCAAATATAGACAGATACAAAAAGCAAACTGCTGGCCCTACCATTTACTAGAAGAGTAGCAGACACTTCACTGTGCTGAGAGAAGCATGCTCAATTATTTAAATAGTTGTAAAGTTTTCTGACAGTCAGTGAGACGAAGGAACAGGTGAAAAATTTATGAATGGTCCACTACACCATAGTGATTCAAAAGCATGAGCTACATTTGTAGATATTTTATATTTGATAACATACAAATATTTTTAAATACTTTATAATATCTACAGTATTGATGCATTTGAAAAATATATATTGACAACAAGGATAGTATGGGAATCCTCTGAACTTAAGACATATACATTGCATTGGGAATATTTTTCTTGAAACATTGTGCTTCTATATGTACTAAGAATTGAAGTACATAAATGAAAATTCATGATAGTGATTATTTTATGTCAGGGCTGGAGGTCAATAGGGTTGCTGATAGAGAAGAATCTTGTGAAGAAGAGAGCACTGGGAGTGAATGAAATTAAATGTTAATTAACCACAGTTGTGGGTTACCTGATTACATTCTTTATAGAGCTGATTTTAGGTTTCAAATTGACTAGACTGAAGGATGTTCAGATAATCATTAAAATATCATTTGGATCTTTTCTAGAAGGACATTGCTAGAAGAATTAGGATTTGAAATCAGTAGGTTTCAATTTTAATTTTTTATATTAATTACTGTTTAACCACTTTGTATCCCAGCTGTAGCCCCCTCTCTCATTCCATCCCAAGCATACTTTCCCTTCCTCATCTCTTCCCATGCTCCTCTCCAAGTCCACTGATAGGGGAGGTCCTCCTCCCCATCCCTCTGATCCTAGTCTATCTGGTCTCATCAGGAATGGATGCATTGTCTTCCTCTGTGTCCTAGAAGGCTGCTCCACCCTCAGGGGCCAGTGATCAAAGAGCCTGCCACTGAGTTCATGTTGGGACAGTTCCTGTTTCCCTTACTAGGGAACCTCTTGGAGACTGAGCTGCCATGGGCTATATCTGAGCAGGGGTTCTAGGTTATCTCCATACATGGTCCTTGGTTGGAGAATCAGTCTCAGAAAAGACCCCTAGGCCAGACATATTTGGTCCTTGTGGAGCTTCTGTTCTTAATGTGGATAGCATCATCTAATAGTCTGGGGACCACACAAAATAAAAGGGCAGGACAAACCCATCACTTCCTATTCTTTCTTTCCCACACTCTTTCTTTCACCCTTCCTTCCATCTTCCTTCCCATCCTCTTCCTCCCCTTCTTCCTCTTTTCCCTTCTTCCTCTGCTTTCCCTCTCACTTTTCTTTTCTCCTTCCTCTTTTCTGCTCATCTTCTCTTGCTCTTTAGCATTAGAACTCAGCATTTCCTGATGCTCAGACTCTAAGGCTTACACTGCAGTCTTCCAGATGTCCAGGCTTTCAGGGTCTGACTGGCAGGTAAATACCAGCCTCTGGATAGATTCCTTATTCCACAGGTGGGCTTCCTGGGATAACTCAGCTTCTACAGGGCAACAGCCATATGACCTTAGTAGTCCCCTCTTATTTCTCTCTATATTTAGATTTCTTGCTTTATTTCTCTCTTGAACACTGACCTTCATCCTCTTTAATTCCTCTATGTATCAGCAACACTTTCCAAATTGAAAAAGAAAAAAAAAAAACAGGAAAATATAGAATATGCTTCAAACACAAAACAGGCAGATTGGAAAACTGTTTAAGTTAAAGCATGGTGGAAATTATTCTGAATGCATGTAAGAGAAGTCTATTACAGATAAGGAGACTGTATGTTCAAGTGCTTGGCATGAAAATGATAATGGTGTGTTCAGGGAATTCACCCCTCTCTGGATGTATTTTTAAGCGTCAATTAGGATCAGAAATTGGAGAGGTTGTAGAACAGACTACAGCAGCATGTGGGAAAGCTGGCTGGAGTCCACAGGAAACACCTATTCAGTGTCACTGCTGGGAGAAGCCCTGGAATGCTCAGCATATGACCTTGCACTTGGCCACACTCACTACTAAGCTGGGCTTGAACACAGGGGTCTTTTTGCAGGGCGTTGCAGGCATGCACAGCAGCTGTGAGGGAGAAGGAAGATATGGGCTCTCTTCCAGCTGAGGTTAACACTAGGCTATTTTCCCCAATGTCAGATCATTGCTAGCAATATTAAGGTATGCATCTTTCTGTAAATAAATACAATCCTACCAATTCATAGACAAATAAGGTACATTTTAAGAGAATATATTTTTCTTTTTTGTTTTCCTTTTTATATCCTCTTGTTTATTCGCAAATGATGATATAGGAGCTAACTCCTTGCTTGGCCCTGATTCCATTTCAATGAAATAATATATGTACACTGACAGCTGGCTCTGGCCAAGGATGTAGTTTTCTGACCTTGGAACTGGTCCAAATTGTTTGGCCCACACTCTGGTGCCAGTACCACAATGTTCTAATTCAAGTTGTTCAGACTGATTTGCAGAAACTTAAATAGTCTGAGATTGCTGGCTAAGATCTTAAGAGGCAGTTTGTAAAAGGCATTATATGAGAATGTTTCATAAAATTATTGATTTGAAGAAAAATTTAGTTGCCATAGAAATATCAAGAGTTAAGAAATCAGCTTTCCAAATTTTGTATAATAAGCTGAAATCATTTTCGAAGGAAACAATTACAGATTCATTGAATGCTGATCCCTGGTGAAAACAAGTATGTATCCTTAGAGAAGAAAAGTTCCTCTCATGCATTCACATGGGAACACAGCGTTACATGACTGAGGGATCTGGGCTTGGGGTCAGGTGGGGCAGGCTTCCAGGTGGGACAGATTGAAACTAAAAGCAGTAATTCATTTCCTTTCAAGATGCCTTACCAGTACTCCAGACTAAGTGAGTGGTAAGTGTTCCAAGAGTACCTGGTAACACAGCATAGAATTTATTTAAATCATGCCATTTAAAAATGCTATTGCATAAACCAAAAGATGGAAATTATCAAAGGATATATTCTTGCAATTCCTGGATTGAAAAATGCCTCAAAACTGAGTCAGCAAAACATCTTCACATAGTAATTCCTTATTTCTTCCCTGGGACTTAAAACTTGCCAGAAAACAAGTGTGTTGCATGGATATTGTTGCCACATGAACAGATTCACATGAGACTTAGTATTTTAGCTCAAACAGGACAGAGAAATCATAAGACAAAGGTACGTGTTTCAGCCTTCAGCGGCCCCACCCTACAAATGTTTCCTGTGGTTCTTTTTCATTTTAATTGCATTAGTTTCTGATTAAAATATTAGATGCCTTAGATCTGTTAATCATTCTGTATTTCTCTTGAGCTTTGCAAACACGTGTATCCACCTGTGGAGGGCCCACAGGGAGGATTGGTTCAAGTCAAGAATGTCGGCCCCACTACAGGAGCTTCAAATCTCTGCCACTGTGGTCTTGGCAAGTTCCCCAATGTCGCAGAGTCTTAATTCTTCATTTGTAAAAAGAGGAGAAGAAAAAAGAGTAATCATTTCTCCTCATGGCGTTCTTATGGGTTTCGGTTGCTTACTATTTGCAAAGCACAGTGAGTCCTGAGACATGTGTTTGATTTATACCTTTGTTTTGGATATTTCTTAGACAGGAAATATCTGTCTTACCTCATTCTTTTCTTCTCAATTTAGTAGTTCCTCCTTGTTACCCAGGTCACTGAGTGACACTTTCACCTTGTTGATGGAATAACACTTTCAACTTCTTGTTTCTTGGCTTCTCAGCCATGCCATTTAAACATAAGTATTTCCATTTCTCCATCAAGACATGTAACCGGACCTAACTGTAGGAAAATGCTCTCACACCAGGAGAGCTTCTCTCATCACCGGTTTCATTCCTGTCAGTAGTGAGCAAGTCGAAACCGCAGTCTGGTAGCGTGATTCATTGCAGAAAAACCCAGAGTCTGTATCATGTAGTCGCTGGCCACTACAGAGAACTTCTACTGAACTGAAGATACAAAACTAGGTGATGCCAGAAGTCCTCAGTAGGTGGGCAGACACTTACCAGTAGCCCTTGAGAACTTCAAGTGTCTTAAGGATGGAGGACTATTGGAGAGTTAAACTTCAGTCACTACAGCAAGGTGTGTACGTTCTTAACTTTTCCCCTTCCTTTCCAGCTGAACACTAAGAAACTGCATGTAAGTCTTCAGCAGTGCTATCTGGGACACTCTCTGCTTCTAAAGAGTAGCTGATATCTTCAGAGACTACACAAGACCCACAAACCTTGAGGGTGTTGGGTGAAGTTTTGGACTTCTTGCTTTGCGTCCTTACAAACAGGTCAACACACTTTTAAAAATTATTTATTTTTTATTAATTACATTTTATTCATTTTGTATCTCAGCTGTTGTCCTCTCCCTCATCCCCTCCCAATCACACCTTCACTCCCTCATCTCCTGTCATACCCCTCCCCCAGTCCACTGTTAGGGGAGGTCCTCCTTCCCTTCCATCTGACCCTAGCCTATCAGGTCTCATCAGGACTGGCTGCTCAGAGCCAGCCACTGAGTTCATATCAGAGCTAGTTGCTGTTCCTCTTTACTTGAGCATACACTATCTAATTCCCACAGCAGTTCAGTGTACAACTTAGACCTGATTGGAGGAGACTTGAGAAGCACATCTGGCATCCTGTGTTCTCTTTCAAATGCTATCTGCTTCTACCTAGGAGTTGGACAATTAAGATATGTCACAGTTCCATAATGTCCTTCAGGTGAGTTTGCCATTATGTCAAAGACTCATCCCAAGTCAGAGCACACCATCTTATAGAACAGACTAAACATTATCCATAAAGAATTACTCAGAGAAATAAGACTCGCCTCTCAACCCTTTCCTCAATTGGCAGTCATTGAGTCTGCTTGAATTTAACTTGTAATTGCTTCATTATTCAACCAGGGGTGGAAAGTAGGAGATTAATAAGACATAGCTTCTTCTGACTGGACCTGAAGTTCCTACTTGGACAATAATGTTGTTCTGTCTGAACCAGCCAGGTGGTGGTTAGACAGAAGTTAAGGACTTTTGACTGACCTGAAGATTTTGTATACATCTTGTGAAACCTGAAGCAATCGCAGAGCTTAAGCCAAGTACTTCTCTTGGAAAGTACGCCCCAACTCTTTCAAATGTTGGGATTATGTTACTGAAAGTTGAACTGAGATACATGAAAAGAAGCTTGTTTGATGTGATACTGTACTAGAACCCAGAAAGCCTTCACCAGACATAAATTCCAACTCCTGTTATGAAGGTTTTTTTTTTCTTTTTATTTTCTTTTCTTTTTTTAAATTATTTTTTTAATTACACTTTACTCACTTTGTTTCCCCTTCTGTAGCTCCTTCCCTCCTTCTCTTCCAACCCCCCCTCCCTCCCCTTTCTCCTTGCCCTTCCCCAAGTCCACTAATAGGGGAGGTCTTCTTTTCCTTCCTTCTGATACTAGTCTATTAGGTCTCATCAGGACTGGCTGCATTGTCTTCCTCTGTGGCCTGGTAAGGCTGCTCCCTTTCTCAGGGGAAGGTGATCAAAGAGCTGGCCAATCAGTTCATGTCAGAGAGTCCCTGTTCCCATTACTATGGAACTCACTTGGACATTGAACTGTTGTGGGCTACATCTGTGCAGGGGTCCTAGGTTATCTCCATGCATGGTCCTTGGTTGGAGTATCAGTCTCAGAAAAGATCCTTGTGTCCAGAATTTTTGGTTCTGTTGCTCTCCTTGTGGAGCTCCTGTCCTCATTATGAAGTTTTAAGATTGTGAAGTTACAAAAATGTGTGTGAGTATAGTATGATAGGTTTTATCTTCCTTCATTTGGGTCATCAGGTATAATTTTACAGTGTAAAAACTCTGTGATGTTAATCAATTAGATGAAAAGTCAGCATGTGGGTTACGGGACATGATAGTATCTGTGGAGACCCTGAGTCATGTCTACTTTCCAGGATGCTGACTCTGGTCTCTATCAGGAATGCACTTAGTAATGTGTGCTGAATTCTTTAGGTGTTAAAATGAGAGTGAAAATGGCTAAGGGACTGATAAATACTCCTTACAAAAAAATATTGAGCCATTAAGAAAAGGTGGAATCCACTGATCCCTGCCCCAAATTTTGGCAAGTTCTGCAGTTGGCTTTGATAGAAGAGTACAGCAGTTGCGGGTGGTGACCCTTGGCTTTGTTTTCGAGGGTGCCCTAAGCTTCTGCACCATGGCTTCACTGTCTGAAATGTATTGACATGGAAAGCACTTTCACATACACGGCTGAGTGGGCAGAATTTTGAGCTATAGACAGCTCTAAGCCCTCATGTTTGTGAGTGAGTCTGCTTTGGGTTTCCTAACCACCATCAGCTGATACCGTGTGAGGCAAAAAAGAAAAGCCTAATCTCATTAAATCATATTTCTGTGTGGCCCTAGCCAGAAAGTAAGTACTTTGTGTTTCTTTACATATTTTTTTAACTTTTCAAATTAAATTAAATTTGCAGATACTGACTTTATCATCAAAGAGCGTGCTTTGACAGTTAATTCACACAATAAGATGGGCTATCTATGTCCAGTTCCCCATATTTACTAGCTATGTTTCACTCATTTTCTACTTCTCATATGCAGAGCACCATGACGTAAACAGCTGAAGTAAAGGCTCCTCATCTTTGGTTTGTACTTGAGAGACTTTACAAAGCTCTCACAGGGTAAAAACAAGGGGCCAGCCGGGCAGCATTCCTGGTGAAGACCAGTAGAGCACTCCATATTCTTCAGCTCCTATACTTTCTCTTTTCATGTGCAGAGTCAGCAAGGCCATGTCTTTCTGATTTTGCATCAATACTCACAGCACTGGTCTACCTCCTACAAGTGAGAACAGGTTCCTAATGTCACAGAACTGAATCAATTTGTATGATGTAGATAACTTCTCCATCTCAATGTGTATAGCCACAGTTCTTCTGTAGAGTTATCTCTTTCCAAGTCAGCTGGATATCCCAAGGTTCCTGGAGTAAGGATGTGAACATTTCAGGGTCTGCTATTCCGTCCAATTGCAGATGTTCTTTCTATTTTCTATGCTAATTCAGTAGTATCTTGAAAGGTTCATCAGATACACAACTCAGAATTCTTTTTTCTAGAAATAGCCAAAGCACTTTCTTCATCTTATTTCAGCCTTGTGATCCTCTAAGCCTCTAACTTTCATTCAATGCAAAGTCCATCTCATTTAATTCAGGTTTTTAGTATAGCAGTACCATACTTTCATGGCCAATTTTCTTTCTTCCTTTCAGTAGCTTTATTGACTGAGAAACCATCAATCATTTAGTTGTCTGTAAATTTTGAGTTTCAGATGAAGACATGTTTGAACTCTTTGGTATCAGCTAAGGAAGGGATATTCTTAGAATGCTGAAACAGAAGATAATAGAGTTCCAGGTGAGGAAACTCCACTGTCATGCTGAAAAGGACTACTTGAGAAGAAAGACAGCACCATATAAGCTTTTAGAGTCATGTGGCACCACAGATACCACATTAATTTATTTCTTTTTTTAAAAAAATCTTTCTTCTGTTTGTTTTAAAACAAGATAGAAAATGTGTATCTTTTCTAATTATTTTTTAGTAATAAAAATTTTTAGTATTAAAAATCTTCTTAATACAAATAACAGTCTAAAATAGTGTTCCTCAACCAGGAGAAAAATGTATTAAGAAAAAGATGGAGTAGGAGGAAGAGAAGAGTGAAACAGAGAGACGGGGCAAGGGAGGAATGGGAGGGCTGAGCAGAAAGGAAAAGGGAAGAGGACATTTTAAAAAAGAGGAGAATGGAAAGGAAAGAAGAAATGAGGGAAAGGTTAGGAAGGCAGAAAGAAGAAAACAGAGATAAAGGAAGAAGAGAAAAGGGAAGGATGGAGGGGAAGACAGGGGTTATTGACATCTATTAAATAGGCCTGACATTGAACACACAGTATGTCTTCCAAACAACAAAGATGCTAATGCTGAGAAACACTGATCTTGAGAAAGGCTATTGACCTGTGGGTCTTGTTGGAGAACACTTGAAAATACTTTTAAAAAATCCATTCATTATAACAAAACATTTAAATTAATGTCAATTATCTCTCTAATACTTATGATCAAATATTAAATGAAGCTGATATTAAAGATTTTTAGAAAAATGTAGACAGTGATACTATGTAAATTAATTTTGATATCAAGAATCCCTGAAATTTATCTCTTAATAATTGACAACTTTCAAAATGTAAACAATAAAACTCCTATTTTACTTTTATAAAAATATAAAAATTAAAATGATATACCATTTCCATATACGCACAAATCCCTTGATAAAATAAGGAACACTGAAGCATATTCATGTGTATTTGGTGCTGAATATATGAAAGATATGTCAATAATGTCAGGAAAGAAATTTGTCAGTACATTTTTATAGTACAATTAATTTTCTTTCAAAAGAAAATTAGATTACTAGGAACACTGTCCATACCACACAAGTGCACACAGCCATGCCCACACATGAACACACCTCCATTCATAGCTACCAAACTTCAACACATTAATGGCTCACTTAAAGAAAATGATAGAAACACGTGAGGAAGTAGAAGACCATACAGTCTTTAAGTGTAGCTCAAGAAAGCCTCAAAGAAATGCCTGATGATAGTTTATGGCGATACCATTTCAAAAAGCTGTCAAAAGAAAGCAAGGATCAAAGGGAAGCAAAGCTGGGGGGGGGGTGAGAAAGTAGAGAAATAGAAATTCTGCAGGAGAAAACATTTACTCAGCTACGAAAAAATAATAAATTGGGGTTTATTTATTGTATGTATTTTAGGTAATCTCGAAAAAAGAAGTGAGAGAAGAATCCAGACATTTAATAATACTGTAAAGGTTGGCTAGCATTATTAGCTTTTAATAAAATGCAAATTTTGACATTTTAATTGAGTCCCAACAGATCAATAATTATTTAATTCTAGGGATAGCATAGGAAATCAATATTTTCCATTGCTTGTGGTAGGAATGTAATGACAACATTTTTGGCAGAAATATTCAAATGGTGGAATAACCATGTTCTGTGATCAAGAGATTCATGGAAGACATAGAAACCAGCCGTACACCTGTGTGTGCCTGAGTGGAACTGTATGTGGATGTTCACTTGCAATTTTAATTTTCTCTTGGTAGCACAGAATTGTCCAGAATGTTTTTCTCAACAAAATGGAAATGGTTATATCCATTGAGATAAATTGACTCAATAGTAAACAGCATATAAAACTAGCGTGGTGCTAGATATGGTGGAGGTCCGCTGGAGTCTAAGATTTTGTTAAGGCAGGATTTCCATCCTATTACTACACTGATATAACTACTACACTAACAAGCTAAAAAAAATTCAGAGAGGTTCAAATGTTTGGCACTGTTCTGTCTACTTTACAGGTAGAGACGTTCTCTATTGCAACAACCCAAATGACAGGTATATATCATAATTACTGAAGAAGAAGCTCACTCAGGAACAGGGAAGGGAGATCAGCTGACAGGATCACACTAGCAGTGGCATGAAAGCCAAGGAATCTCCCAGGGTTTCACACATTCGTTAACATAACAAATGCATGCTTCTATTACGTGCCCTTTTAGGGATTACGAACAGAATGGTAAATAAACCAGACACCCAAGATGATCAGATTTTGTACATCAGTGAGTAAAAACAAAAGGTTTGTGAATGTACTGTTAGCTGTAAAGTAAAAAGAACTAACAGCACAAATCATGAGTAAGGAATGGAAGAAAAAAATTGTGTAACATGATCTCCTTTCTTAACTAGGGAGTTTGGAAACTCCAAAAAGATAGACTTTGAATTAAATCTAAACAAGATCAGGAAGTAAAGCTTAGAGTATATTTTGGGGAAGAACATTACAGAAAGAATCAAGAAGAATACAAAGCATTAATATTCATGGACTGTCAAAAGAAAGAAAACAAAAACTATATTTGGGGTTAGTGATATGCCTATTTCAAAACATAGAAATATTTTGGAAGAACATTAAACCACAAATCTTTGTATCTTTGGAAGGAAGAAAGTTCTGGCAGGTGTGTGAATGCATGTGTATGCATTTGTGAATCTACATATATTACATCTATATGAAATATATATGTATATATATATGTCTATTTATATACACACATACAAACACACATATGTACCACAATGACTAATTTACACAATAAGATGGGCTATCTATGTCCAGTTCTATTAAACTAGTGAAATGTTTCACTCATTTTCTACTTCTCATATGCAGAGCACCATGATGTAAGCAGCTGAAGTAAAGGCTCCTCATCTGTGGTTTGTACTTAAGAGACCTTACAAAGCTCTCACAGTGTAAGAACAAGGGGCCAGCCGGGCAGCATTCCTGGTGAAGACCAGTAGAGCACTCCCGTATTCTTTAACTCCTATACTTTCTTTTTTCATGTGCAGAGTCAGCAAGGCCATGTCTTTCTGATTTTGCATCAATACTCACAGCACTGGTCTACATCCTACAAGTGAGAACAGGTTCCTAATGTCACAGAACTGAATCAATTTGTATGATGTAGATGACTTCTCCATCTCAATGTGTATAGCCACAGTTCTTCTGTAGAGTTATCTCTTTCCAACTCAGCTGGATAGTCAAAGGTTCCTGGAGTTAGGGCTCTTCTATTTCATTTTTTCCACTATTCTCTTTTGTTTTAACTTAGGAATGAGCTAGCGTATTGCCCAAATGATAAGTAAAGCTGTTTTAAGAAAAGTGTGTTGTAAACATCAGAGCATTCCACTAATGGTGTCGTACATTTAAAAGCCAGTATGATGCAGGTATCTACAGAAACATAGACATCATCTTCAATAAAGTCTGAAACATGTCTATGCACAGAAAATGTAAGGCTACCCACATGCATCGACACATGCTGAGAACACAACACTTGAAATAAGCATGTAAAAAGTGAACTTGAGTTCCTTCATAGAGATTCATGGCTTGCCTTTGGAGAAAATGTACTGTTTTCTGCAGATCATATATTAAACTTTCAGCTCAATAATTCATCTTGACATAAGCTACTGTACTTACAGATTTACTATACATTATTCAGGGTGAAAGGGTGCAGGCTAGGAAATGACGCACATCTTGAGTTTGTGTGAATACAGGTTGATAAGAAAATCCAATTGACCACATGAATCATATTTAGATCAATATAGCTTGAAAAGCTCAAGGATAATGCTTAAAATCTAATTATCTAAAAAAAGTTGAGTGGATCTGGGGAAAATTGAAATAGAAAAATAAAAATCTATTGAATGACACATATAAAGAAGTGTTTGTTCTGACATTTATAAATCTATTTTTAGTAGAGTAGGCTTACCAGGAAATGTGTATATATAAACACTTGCCCGAAATAAGACATAACTACAGGGAAAATGACTGCTTTCTATAAAATGGTGCTCAACTATCTGCCATATTTTAAATGAGGATATGGAGACTTAAAAGGCGAACCATATCAAAGTAACATAATTTTTATGTGATTAGTTATATACATAATTAGTAACACCCTTAAGAATGGGTATGATAATAAGTGCTTACTAACTGTTTTGGAACATTTATTTTTTCTGCTTTTATTATTTATTTATTTACAATTTATTCATTATATATCCCAATTGAAGCCCTGTCCCTCAACTCCTTTCAGTCCCATCCTCCCTACCTCTTTCCCCTTCCCCTAGTCCACTGAATGGGGGAGCTCTCCTCTGCCATTTGCCCATAGCTTATCAAATCTCATCATGACTGCCTGGATCCTCTTCCTCTGTGGCCTGGCAAGGCCCCATAGCCAGGGACAAGTGAAAGGCTTCACCCAACAGGGGATTGAAGCAGATGCTGAGATTCACAGCCAAACTTGGGGCAGAGCGCAGGGAGTCTTATGGAAGAAGAATGGGATAAAAGAACATGGAGGGAACAGGAGCTCCACAAGGAGACTAAAAAAACTAAAAAATATGAGCCCAGGGGGTCCTTCAGAGACTGATGCACCTACCAAGGACCATGTGAGGAGAGGACCTAGGACTCCCCTCCCCCACTAAGATGTAGCCTATTGGCAGCTCAGTCTCCATGCGGATTCCCAAGTAAGGGGAGCAGGGGCCTCCTCTGTCATGACCTCAGTTGCCTGTTCTTTGATCATTTCTTTATTTTTAAAGAGATTCTGGAGCCAATAGAAGGGTCAACATAACAAAAGTATTTTTTAAAACTTCCTAAAGAAAAACACAGCAAGCAAAAAACCCTTGGAGTAGCTGGTTTCATGAAAATCACAGAGAAAGTTCTGGAATATCAAATAAAAGCAATGCAATCACAACAGCATCAATAGAGGCTAGGCATCAGGAGGTAGTACTGACAGAAGGGACATAAGGCCCTATGTCCCTGGCGTGTGCTTATGGAAGAGTTTCACAACAGGACAAAGAAATGACTGGTTTTGCTCAGTCGCGTTTTGAGAGAGTTCAGTGTTCTAGGGATCATGATTGCCTGTTTAGTTGTGGGGCATGGTGTGTTTTGAGGGTGGGATGTTTACATAGGTAGATAAGTTTTAATTGAAGTTGGTCGCTTGCTCCCAGTTCTAATGTGAAAGTGTGGCCTAAATCATAAAACGGTGATCAGAGGGTGCAGCGTTGCTCACCTCCATGCTTCGCTGCTGTCAATGCTCCGTCTTATTCTGTCTCATTTCTATTCCGGTGGATGCTTTCACTTGACTTGAAGACAAAGTGGCACACCAACTACTCCACTTATAAACAACACTCCTCCTTTGACAAGCAAAGTACTTCAACCTCCCTGTACTTGTGATTATAGAACTCAATAGTCAGGAAATAGGAAACTCAGGGAAATTATTATTGGGTTTCTTGGGCTCAAAACGACAAACAGCAGCAATCTCCTCTTGCTAGAGATAATTTCTTCCCTGCTGCTTTCTTCCCCTCATGCTTCTCTGGCCCCCAGTCAGCCCAAATGGCCCTGTTCCTGTTGTCTCTCTCAGCTGGAGTTCTAAAACACACATTTTGGGGAAGCACTATGAATTCACAAAGAGCCCAGCTTTTACCCAAACAGGAGACCAGATTGTGGAGAGGAGTCTCCCTGGCCTTGTAGGCACATGATACTGATGGCCTCTCTTTCATGGGCAGTAAAACTTGACAGGTAGGTTCAGGGCAAGTTAGACCAGAATGCCAGGGAAGACTCCTTTCCATAGCCTCTGCAAAAGGTGGCATATTTTTTCTCTGTATTGTGATAGGAATCTGCTTCAAAGTCCTTTTCAAAAGCTTGCTTACAGAAAGTATTATATAATTAAAGAAACGGTGGAACAGCCAAGCCTGGAGAAGGCAGGGAGCAGGCTGATTTTTGAGGCTTCAGGGATTTAAGGCACTTCAGCATTCTCTTTGTTTCTACTCCCTATGCTTTTGATTGTCTGTTGGTTTCATTCACTCCAAACAGCTTGTCCCTTGGGGCTGAACCAGGGCCACTGAAAGCTGTCCCGTTTGGCTCCCTGCAGGGAAAATCTCTGTTGTATTATTTCTAATTTGGAAAAACTTAAGAAAAGTCTATGGCTAACCCAACCTGACCAATCGCAGTGTGGAAGAGACGCACATAACAGCTCCCATTCCCTCCAATTCAGATCTCATTAGAGGGGCTGGGCAGACAACATAAGAAATGGCCACTTGTGTCTGAACATATTCAGGTAGCAGGAGCTCACACTGTCAAACTCTGAGCCTCCATCTCTACAATTTTCAAAGCATCATTTTTAAGTTCAGTGTCTCCTGAATTCTCAAACAACCCTGGATAGCTTTTCTTTAGTTTTCAAATACATAAACTTACATGTGCAACTATAAAAAGAAATCCTGTCATTCTGCTCCTCAAGTGGAAGTAAGTGTTCATATCCACATCTTTTAAACACTGATCTCAAGCAACTTGAGCATGAGCTAGGGACTGCATGTTCCTTTTAAGCCCTAGATGCAGATGGAGGGTCACAATGCTTGAAATGCTACTGACTCCAGCTACGCACAGAGGCCACTGTGCACTAACACCATGCTGTACCAAATACCAATTCCAAAAAAGACACCAAGAATAAATAAAACAAAACAATATGACATAGCCGGAGTAGGGCCTCTTACTACTCATGATGATGTTAATAGGATATGAGAGGTAGCACAATTATTTTACATAAATTGCTTTGACAAATGTCATAACTGTAAATGAAAAGGAATCTATTTTAGAAAGTGGTAGAAACTGGAAGGTGGTGACTAACTGGAGGAAATGGCCTTTAAAAACCCTATCTTCTTTTGATCCCTTCCTAGGTCTCTCTTCTTCTTGTCAGCCATAGGTGAACAGCTTCCTCCTCCACATATATTCTACAATATGATGCTCATCCTTAGTGCCCATGAACTACACCCTCTGAAATTGCTCGGGTCAGGTATATGTGAATCATGGTGCAGATGTGGCTGATACAGAGGTTAAAATATTTCTTCATATGATTAGTGTGTATTAGGGTATGACTGAATGCCAGCTCATCAACCATTTGTTACAGGAGTGCATGATCTTGGTTGATGATCCATCCTTGCCCTCTCTGCTTTGTTTTTCAATATTTTAATATATCTGTTTACTGGAATTCTGAATATGTTTAAATGTCCAATGAGGTTCATGTCACCACCTCAATGGTGAGTATCTCTTGCAGTTTAATGTAGCTTTGAGTTTAAGCATATTTCTTGGGAAGTGGGCTTTTTCTTTGTTATCTTACAATGCAAAAAAAAAAAAAAAGCAAATCTAATAAAAATAAACATTTGCATTTGCTTTTAAATTTCCCCAATTTAAAAGTACATTGATTTAGCACCTTCTGAGTACTGGAATAGTTAGAGTGTCTGAAACTTCTTTGGTCTCCATCTTCTTGAATCACAGATGCAAAGATATTAAGTTCATTCACATCACCCCTATTCCTTTCACAAAGTGTACTCTTTCCCATGCTGCCTTTCCCATCCAAAAGACTATATTCTGCCTCCTAATCATTCTTATTTAGAAATTCTCCAAACTGCAGCTAAAATGCCACCATCTCTATACTCAGTGCTTACGGAGCAAGCTGTCTTTGAAGCATTTTCCTGGCAAATAGCTCTTGATAGATTTTTTTTTTCTTCCCAACAACTCCTAGTGGCCATGTTCTCTTTAGAATTCGGGCCCATGAGAACCAGCACATGTGATGCGTGCGGATTTCAAGTGGGCATCAAGAGCAAGGGTGGGCAGAGAGGAAGTGTGAGAAGAATAAAGGGAGCCACAGTGCGCCTGCTTGATTGCTCAGAGTGGCAGCAATGGGGCTTGAAGGAATGAGGCCTGAAGAAAGCTTCCAGCTGTGTTTCACCCTCTCAGGATGTCAGGCGGGGCACACTTGGTGTTAAGAATGGCAGGAGTCATTGAGATGTACAAAAGAGCCAGGGCCTGGGTGGCAGTGGTGAGGGGATCTAGCAAGGAAGGAGGGCTGCTATCATAGCAGCATGGAGTCTGATTAAAGTGCAAATGCCAAGTGGACAATTTCATCAAAAGAAAAGCACAGTAATAGCAATATATCCAAGTTGTTTGGGCTATTCATTTTCAAAATACAGCCTATTACACAATGAAAAATAGGGCAACCTGATAGAATAGAGAGAGGGTCTTTTCAAACAGAAAATATCAATAGATAAGATCATACCTTGTAAGTGGGAAAGGGCAAAGGGATCCCAAGCAGCAAGTATTTGAAAAGCACCATCCCAGCCCCTTCCTTTATACTTCAATATTGCACCACCACATTCAATACAAAATTCAGTACCGCATTATATTTCAAAGTCTGGCCATATTGAAGTCCCCCTAAAAGGCGAGGAAGCAGAGGCTTTCATCACCCTCATTGTGAATGTGACAGATTTTCAAAGGAATGCTGCCTCCAAGTGTGAGGTCATTTCGATTTCACAAAGATGCGCTGGGACCAGCCAGCATCCCTGCCCTCTCCCCCACTGCTTCCCACTCTGCTGCTCCTTACTTCTCTGCTTTCGCCCATGGGCCTCAGGCTGGACTTCCCTCCGGATGACAAGTTGCTTCCACAAGGAATGAAGCCAGATGCCTGTAGGTTGAGCCATGTATGTTTGTCTTCTGCTACCTCATGCCAGTTTTTTTTTTTTTTTCACTTAAAAGTTAGACTACTGATTCCCCCAAAGATAAGTAAATGTTGGGGAAAGAGATGGGATTTAGGATAAGAAAGTATATTACTTATTTTAGTCATCACTGTGACTGGTACTTGACAAGACTCAACCTAAGAGAGGAAAGTCTTAAAGTGCTACGAAGTTTGTCAGGGTCCTAGTGTAGCTCATGGTGGTGGGAGAGTGGGGCCTGGAACTCCTTTCCTTATCTTTTCATTGAGTGGCAGAACAGGAAGCAGAGAGGACCGGAAGCATAAGGGCCTAAGCTCTAATCATCAAGGCCACATTCAGCGACCTTTTCTTCAGCCAGGTGGAGCCTTAAATGGTCTACAAACTCCCAACATAGCCTCACTAGCAGGGGGACCAAGTGTTCAAACCTTGAGTGCGGGGTGGACAATCCACATTCAAATTGTAACAGGAAGACATTTTAAGCCAGCTTCTCCATTAGTTAGCTGCTGGTTACAGAGATCACTGAGCCCCAGTCTCTCTAGAGATAGGGAATTCAATTATGGTTCATTTGGTTTGCAAGGGAAATAAATGGGTTCATGTGTTTGCAGTGTGAGACTTTCAGTTTTCCTCACAACTGCACTTTTTCATAGATATCTGCTCCAGTCATTTGTCTCATCCACCTCTGCCTGGCTGGCTTTTCTCTCATGTGTGCTTTTCTTACCCCATCCACTCATCTCTCACTCTTGTTCAAATCTCTGTGCTGTCTACCAAGTCTAGCTGGTTTATATATAAATAGCCTCCTTAATGCTGCTTTGGTTATGGTTCTAGTGTTAATGGTGGGCACAAACAGGAGCCTATGAGACCTGCTGTGATGGCTCAGCTGCTGTCTCTACAACTGCTGTTTTGCCAAATAATTACTTTGGCTACGCTAACCAACGACTACATGCGTGTTCTGCACTATGCAGAAATGTTGTTTTCTAAACAACTTAAATATTTCATCAGATATTGTCAATCAAGCATGTTCAATCCATGGTGCATGGGTCTCATGTATCAAGGATCTTAAAAATACTGAAAATAGTGTAAATTTTTTGTGGCTTAGTTTTTGTAGTTTGATTGTGCAGTTCTTGTGTGTGAACTTTTTAGCTAATAATGTCAAAGGCTTGGACAAGCCTGTAAGATCTAAATGTGCCTGTAAAATTTTATTGTTGATGGTTTTTGTGTGTATGATTTTTCTTGAGGGGGGGGTGTTGTTTGTTTGTTTGTTTGTTTTGTGACAGCCTGGCAGTCCTGGAACTCACTTTTTAGGCCAGGATGGCCTCAAACTCACAGAGATTTGCCTGTGTCTGCCTCCAGATTGCTGGGATGAAAGGCATGGGCCAGCAGGCCCAGCTCTGTGAACACTTTTATTAAGTGAGTAACAAATACTACAGTAGACTCCAAGTAAAGCATGGATGGCCCTCTATGGTTATGCTGGGTATCATCCAATCAGGCAAGAATAGCAATAGAAAAAAAAAAATCTGAGCTCACTGGAGGAATAGGAAACTTTTCTGTAATATAGCCTTTAAATTCAAATTACAGCTCTTCCCTGGATCTACAGCCAGCCTTAAAAATCCTGGAATCATCAGCTTCCACAGTCAGAACTATTCCATGGAATCTCCTTCTTCAGTTTTCTATATGTTTGTTGTCATTTAACTATAAAGACACATTCTGAGAAGTGCATCACTGGGCAATTTCATCATTGTGTAAGTACCAGAGTACATTCAGAGTCCAAGTTTAGATGAACTAAGATGATTATGTCAGTGGATGACATCATCTTATCAGAATATCATTATTTTCCCCTCACTGAAATATAATTCTGTTCTGTGTGACTGCATATGGATATCTAATAAGTATGCATGTATATTATGAAGGCATATATACACACATATACCTCAGTTCAGTTTCTCTGGTGAACCTTAACAGATACACACATGAAAACAAACCTAGTGAGAATATGTACTCCTCCAAAGGCAGTCTTGGCTCCAGAATTCCCCATGGCTAGTGCTAATTTTTTTTAGAATGACAGTCTAGCTAAAGACTCTTCTTAGCCAATGCTCTATTTCTTCCTTCCTTGATGTCCCAGATCTGTGACATGCAGATGACTTTTTTAAAAAAACACAAGAGCAAGGAAGACACATAGACACAGCATCTCCTTTGCCAAATAGGCAGGGACTATTGGCTATTAGAATGAGTTCTTTAGCTGATGGTGAAACAGCACAGCATGATCAAAAGAGACACTGGTCTCTTCCTGCTGTGGTTTGAGTGTAAAATGTCTCCCGTAGCTCATGTGTTTGAAAACTTGGTCCTCAGCTTAAGGACCACAGCTGGGAAGGACTTCAGATGGGAAGGTTTTGAGATGTTTTTAGGAGGGTCACTGAGGGCAGGGCTTGAGGGTGTATAGCACCACCCCATTTTCTAGTGTTCTCTATTTAACCGCTGACATAGTATAACCAGTCATTCCCAGGCTTGCTGAACTGGCTGCCTTGCCACCACAGACTGTACTCTCAAACTCTACGCCACATTATATGTTTCTACCCTGTTAGGATTTAAATGGAAAATCATCTCCCATAGTCTCCCATATTTGAAAACTTGGTCCAAAGTCCATGATACTTTTTGGGAGAAATTATGAAACTTTAAAGACATGGAAGTTTGATACTGTGGCTGGGTTTTGAGCATTTATAGCCTCACGCCATTTCGAGTTTGTTCTCTGTGTTTCCTGCCTGTGCATGAAATATGACCCACTGGCTTCATGCTCCTCCTGCCACCTGGCATTCCTCCTCTACACTTGTAGACTCCAAACCCCAGCATCATAAGCTTTGGAAAAATCTTTCTTCTGCAAGTGACCTTGGAACACAGCAACAGAAGTGTAACTAATATATTCCCCTAAATTGAAAATAACCAGTGTCCTTTTCTTTCTTTCCTTCCATTTGTTTTATCCCCCTGCACTCTGCTGCCCAATGTCTGTTAAGCAGATATCAGTTAGGGTAGTGGGGGCAAATAATAGATTTGATAAGAAAACACCCCCTTCCTTTCTTTAACCTTTTGTACCACTGTGACAAAAGATCTAAATCTGTAAATACTATTCTGCAGCAGCAAAGCTTCTACTAGACACTCAATCAGAGAAACAGTTTTGTTTAAGGAACAAAATCTCTGCTTTCCAGAAAAGTTCTAACCTAACCCAACCAGAAAGTGAGAGAGAGACAGAGACACAGAGAGACAGAGAGACAGAGAGAAAGACAGGTAGAGAGAGAGAGGGAGGGAGGGAGGGAAAGAGAGAGAGAACAAGAGAAGCCATGAAACCGGCTTTAGAGCACGAATTCACACACCGTCTCTAACAGGATCTCATGGAGAAACTTTTATCTCAGCCCGCCCCTGCAAGTCTGTAACCCATTGATACCTTACTCAGTAGTTGGCCTCCAGCTCAGTGACATTCCATGCAGGAAGCTCTTAATGTTAACTATGAATTACCTAAGCATTTCCTCTCATTTTCATTTAAACGTCATGTTATCTAATTTCTTTGAATACTCAGTACTATGAGTAAGAGAACAGAGGCACTCTACTGGCCCTTTTGTTTTAATGTTTCATTTTCTTTTTTTTTTTTAAATTCTTCTCCAACATATTTCCTTTTGACTTCTAATCCTGGCCTTTGTCATTTCTTTTCGTATCCATCTAATCACAGTGCTGTGCTTCAGAGCCTCTTTCTAGGATGTTAGCTGTGAGCGGATTCTTTATTGAGACCTATGTAATGACAGTCAGACCTTTTTCCTGAAAGATTATGGTTAATTCAGAATCTATCAGTGTGCATCAGCAGCTTAAATTATTCCCTATAATATAAAGTCCATTGTCTCGTCTTGACTCAATTTTATCTGACATCAGATTATTCAACTATCTAATTGCTATTGGGTCCTTGTGGAGTCACTTAGATATTCCCCACACTGACTCGCCTAAATAATTCTCTGTTACCAACACATTTCGCAACCTCATTATTCAGAAACATTTTCACATTGATTGGTGTTAACACATACAGGGATTCTGGTTCCAATACCATTCCCCGATGCACCTTCCTATTAACCTCCTTTCCGGCTAACAACATCATTTATTTTCTACCTTTCATTTTCATTGTTAGCCATTTTTTTTTAACATCAAGGTTTTACAAGACAAAATTTTACCTCTCACCTCTTGGGTCCTACCGAAAGCTGCAATGGATCCTAAATGTCTTCTGGTTAGGGCTTGATCAAAAGCCTTTTGAATGCCTAAATATTTAATGCCAGCTACATCTCAACTCTTCAGTATTTTGTTAACTCTTTAAAAAAAAAAAAAAAAACCCCGAGAGATGCGAGGAACATGATTTATCCAGTCTGAAGCTGCACATACTGCCCACCTGGGTGTTTTATAAGCCTCAGTAATGATTTTATCAGCTATTTTTCCTCATCCTGAAGGTAACATTCATCCGTAAGTAATTCCCCAGGTAACTCCAAGCTCATTATTTAAAGATGGGCATTCCTGCCTGTTTGTCCAGACAAACAGGCACCTAATGGAAATTCAGACCAAACAACATAAAACCTATTTTCACTCTGACATATCCAACAACAATCCTAAAATACCTTGGGGCATGTCAGAGCGAAAAGAAATCTTAGTTCAACTATTAAGTGAACACCTTGTACTTTGCCTGTCCTAAAAGGGATATTAAGCTAGATTTTGTTTAGATATAAGAGAAAATAACCTGGCAGGGATCTTTAACCCCAAAATGGGTACTGTAGGAGGCTACAAATTCTCCTTTCTTCAGAAATTTCTCCAAATGGAATAAGACTTCATTCTTTAGACACAACTTCTCCAGCAATCCTTACGAAGAGCAAGGAGAGATGTAATAACCCCAGAAGCTACCCTCACTCCGATTTGATTTTATGATTGTGCTTTTGAACTCAATATGTCTTAGGAGGTAGACAAAAAGAGCAAACTTGCAGAATATCTCACGGAGCAAAGGCGTGAGTGAGAACAGCTGTCAGTGACGACAAGCAAGTTCAAAAAAAAGTATTTAAATTAAAACTGAAGTGCCCTCAAGGTGACCCAACTAAATCTGCTGAAAGGATAAGAGGAATTGACAACACTAATCAACAAAGGTAATCACCTGGAGGTAAGCTAAGTACTCCAGGTGCAGTATGGCAGAAGTACCCTCCACCAGCGGCGGGGGCTCAAATGGAGGGCAATCAGAGCAGAAGAGAAACACCTCAGTGTGGGAGTGGACACAGAGCAGGAAGAAGACAGGACGAGTGGCAGCAGATGGCTCTTTTCTTTCTTCTTCTGATTTTCAGTGTTTCAGCTTCGATTCGAAGATGTGCGATGTTTATAATAGCTAGCAGAAAGCATTCAAGGAGTGGCCTCATCAATGCACTGCATTCTGGGAAACAGAAGGAGGCGAGAAGTCACAGTAGGAACAAGAGCTGGAGAGTGAACATTCTAGAATGCAAATCAGATCAGGCCATGATGTGACTGACAACATTATCGTGGCTTTCTTTTGAAACGTGAAAGAAGAAAATGTGAACAGGGTGGTCATTTAATGCAGCCAGCCCTAGCCACAGAAGTTGTGGAAACTCCTTTCTCAAAAACCCAACAAGACCAAACTCTGAATCATATTTTCCGTCTTTTTTTGCCAGTGTGGATTTTGTTTGCCATTGGTTGGAGGTTTGTCCTTCACATTTAGGCTGATGCCTCATGTGGCTAAGTCCTCCTAAAGACATGATCAGTTGGTACCTGGATGGAATTGAAAAAGAGGCTCATGTGATCCCCTGTACTATGCCCTAGACACAAATGCCCCTGCGCTTTCCATAGTCTCCCTTCTATCCTGTGAGTTGGATGGTGGATGGTAGTAGTTAATGGGGGGCAGCATAGAAAGCAGTTCATGAGGCGGTCTTATGGTGCTTATGGCACCACAAGGTAGAGAAAGGAGGAAAAAATCTTTCAGGATGGAGCAGTCTTAATCTTCCAGCTTCCCTATCCCACGTATATTCCACTGTTGATTCTTCCAACAATGAGCTTCCAAAGCACAAATTAGATGATGTCATCAATACAGTGATGCAGAGAACTAAAGACCAGCCAAGTAACAGGACCATTTGAGGGTGGAAACCTTCTCACACGTCTTGGTCATTCACCTGCCTATGAATAGGCCTGTTAAGTTTACATCCCAACCTTGACACACTTGAGAGTACAGGTTATACTAAAAAAAAATGGGACACCAACAAATAAGGATGGGACAGAGCCTGTTCCAAACATATGATGGTTTAACAGCTCTAGAGAGCTCCAGCCTATGAATATGAGTTGTCCATGCATTTTTCGGCTTGCTGATATTTTGAATGTTAACAATGGTTCATCATTGCCAACAATGGTTGAGCAAACACCACTGTGGGCAACTGTGAACATGTGTGGGTATTGAGAGACACATCAATGTCACGCTATCAGTTGGATGGTGTGTGACCAGAGTAGTTTATTGATTGATTGAGGTAAAGTGGAGTAAAGTGGAATATAATCGAACAGAATAGAACAGAACAGGTCAGAATAATAAGATTCTGTCAAGTAGGGTATAGAAGACTGGGTATCTCACTGAAAAAAATTATCTCAATGATGATTATGTTCTGACTTAAAATTTGAAATTCTCTTTGCATTGTTTGTTTATCTCTGTGTGACTGTCAAACTGTTTTGAAAGCCATGGTCCTGGCATTTATAAGTCAAAATGGACTTGTGAAACCATAAGATTTTCTAACTTTTGCAGATATGGACAATTTTTCTCAAAAGCTGTTCCTTCAATCACATGTGTTTGTAGTATATGAAATGTCTTGATGCCATACCTAGTCTCCAGCATCTAGCTTTAACAGTCATTTTGGAGCAATTTGACCGATAGGATCTTTCACTTCATTGAAATGTGAATGTTTCTGATGAATAAACAACCCTATCCGTACGTCAAGCCCATCTGGGTGGTCTCTTTAAAACTGATGATATTTCTTGCCTATTTTTCTCATCAGTTATGTGCAATTTGTTTTCAATTTTGCAAACCCAGTAAAAGGATTTTCATATATTCACATACATATTTTTTAAATATTGATAAATCATTACACTTATAATTTATTGGTCTTTAATTTTTTTTTTAAAATAGACATCGAGGTTCTGGAAAACATGTCTAATTATCAGGAACATTGCTTGTTTTTGTTCTAGGAGAAAAACTGCAGAATCAGGAAACAAATGACTGTATTTTAAAAATGGGCTAAACCATATACAGAGTTGGCCAAAGGAAAAAAACAAATGGCCAAAAAATATTTTAAAAGATGATCAGCACATTTAGCCATCAAGGAAATGCAATTGAAAACTATTTTGAGTTCGCACCTCATCTTGATTAGAACATGTGTTATCGAAAATCAAATGACAACAAATGCTGTGGAGGATGTGAGGAAAGAACCCTTGCTCTGCTGAGAGTGTACAGCAACTGGCACAGCCGCTGTGGAGCTCAGTGCAGAGGGTCCTCACACAACTAAGGACAGAACGTCAGAATGAAGTGGCTATTCCACTCCTGGGTATATACCCAAGGGACTTTATATCCTACTGCAGAGATACTTGCACATCCGTGTTAATAGCTCTTCTGCTCACAATAGCCAGAAAATGGTATCAGCTTCTACAACCATCAACAGATGAATGACTAATGAAAATGTAGTATCTATACATAACGAAATTTATTTTACTTTTTCTTACTTTTATTTATTTATTATTTTCGTGTGTGTGTGTGTGTGTGTGTGTGTTCAGTGTTGGCTCATGTGTAGGTACATGTTTACATGATTGTGGATGAGTACATGTGCGGCTACATGGCAGTGGGTGCAACTGTACATGTGCATGCCTGTGGAGGCCCAAAACCTTCCTCCACTGCTCTCTCACCATCTTCTTTGAGTCATGGTTTCTACATCACACCCCGAGCTTGGAGACAGGCTTGCCTCTCTCTCCAGTTTATAGGGATCACTATCCCAGCTCTAGGGAACCCCTATTTCTGCCTTCTGGCGCTGGAGTTGAAGGTGGGCCAACGCACCCCAGCCATTTTCCATCAGATCCAGACTCCCATCATGTGGTTTGTGTGCCAGGCACTTTACCTTCTGAGCCCCACAATAGAGTTTCACTTACCTGTACAGAAATATGAGATTAGATATTTGGAAGAAAATGAGTGTTACTAGAAAATATATTAAGTACAGCATATTAAGTACAGCAGCTTAAGCTCAGAAAAGAGAATTCTTGTTTGTATATCATCTTAATAAAAGTTTCTGTAATTGTTGTCTCAATCATAAAAGACCTGTGTTAAAAAGTCACCAAGAGAATTATGATATTATAAAGTTTTTCTGTATAAATTCTGCCAAATGCTATTTAACGTACCTTTAATTGGTATGTTTAAGCCTATATTGTATTAAGATATAGTCGCTCTCTTGTTAAATAATCAGTATTAGTAAGCATTTATTATTTAGTGTCCATTTAGGTTTGATGTTTGTGACTGTATCACTCGATTTTCAGATGTACATTTGCCCACAGTTTGATGGTCTATATTTCTGTTTACTTAAATATTCTGCATTTCTTGTAAACTCACCCAGTTTGATAGTTCATTTTGACCCACTGAGTCATCAAAGCCCTATTTATAAATAGATAGATGTAGTCATCCTTATTACTGAGGTCTTGACATATTTTGAATTATCACTTTTACCATAAGATTATTTTCAGTTTTCTTTTTTTTACATCCTCTGCCGTAAGTAGACAAAGGAGATTGTACCAATCACACACCTACTCTGTTTTTCATCTACTTGCTTTTGAAGTTTTAAAGTTGTTATTGAGGGCTGGAAAGATGGCTCAGTAGTGAAAGAGTGGCTGGTGTTGGGCAGGATGAGACTTGTTTCCCAGTACTGTGTTGGTGATTTACAACCTCCTACAAATCCCACACCCTCTCTTGGCATCTGTTGGCACCTGTATTCATGTGCATATACCCCCACACAAATACACATACACATAATTAAGCAACACTAAATGGACCAAGAAGATTACATTTATATATGCATATGAAGTTATATACAAACATAAGCAACACCGATAATTAAAGATGTCATAAAGATGAAGGGGAGTGGAAAGGGTAAACTGGAAGCAGAGGGTGTGGAGTGAGAAGGATGTTAACACAGTACTCAAGTAATAATTCTGCAAGAGTAATACCAATTCTTCTTTGACAAGCACCTTTATCCTTTACCATCTGCAATTAACTTCATGAAAATCAAGCAAGTCAGCATCTCCACAATGCTTGCTTTTTATGTTAGTTTAACCGTCTGTCTTCTGTTTTTTTTCCATTTGTCAAATGTTTGATTATTTGCATATGTGGATTAATTATTTTCACTAATATGAATACCTTATATTTGTTGCTGTTCCCTACTGGGTCTAACAAACCACCCATTTCTCCGTGAGTGTTCCCTTCAGTGAGGGCCTTTGAGGAGTAGGGGATTTTAGATATTGTTTTATTGCAAATATATTAATTTCACTCTCAATTATGAATGTTTCTTTCATTGAATTCTACAGTGACAGTTAATTTAAGTACAGTTGCCTTTTGGCATTATTACTGCTGATGTCTCTCTATCTGAGTCTTGTTCTTTTATAGATAAACTATTTTTCTCCTCTAGTAATTTTCATCATAATGAGTGTGTTCCTGGGGTCCTGGTGCTTTGACGTGATGTATGTGAATTTATATTTCTTGTACTTTCCCTATCAGTCAATATGGAAGTATCTCATTTTCAACGCTGAGCCATTCTGAATCACTCTTTATTTGTGTCTTATTCTTTTCGTATAACTATACAAAATACCCCAGACTAAGACACTAAGTAATGTTTTATGTGTGTGCTGTAGAGGTTAAGTCATAAATAGAGGTCCAAATTTGTCTATACATTCCTTTAATATGCTAAATAACTTAAGTGAATAAGAATATACCATTTAATCAGAATTCCAGGTTGACTTTCTCTTTGCAAAAACTACACTGCAAATTTTGATATTGTACATTTTTTATTTTAATGATTTTATTTTCTCTAAAACTATCGTTATGCTAAGCAAGGTTATCATTATAATCATTATATTTCTTAAAATAATTCCTATTTGAGGATATTTTTGTGCCTTTGAGTTGTACTCTTTTCTTTTATGCTATTAATTCTGGTTATTTGCTAAAGCAGAATATATAAACATATATTCAATTTAAATTCACCAAATATCTTTCTAGAAATTTCTTTGAGTGTAGTAGTTGAGTTAAAACCATTATTAGTCAAAGATTAAACATTCATATTTTTTTGTGGGCTCATATTGATTTGTTCCGCAGTACTGATGGAACAATTTGCTTTTTGTTTCTATTATGACAATTTTTGCCATCTTCTATATCTGCTATGGCCAGGATGAACTTAAATTCCTTTATTCTATCATACTTTCTTCTGGCTCCTGATCCTAACCATTGTCCTTTCAGGGAATACTTCATTAACTTCTAATCATGCTATTAATCTGAGTTCAAATGTCACTTCTTCAGGGAAGTTACTGACCCAAGCCAGGTCCCTTGTTCCCACATTTCCTTAGGCCATGCAAATTTTGCAATTGTATTTGACTAGCATTCAGGGCATCAGGTGCTAAGGGGTAGAGCAAGGACCGAGATTTCTGCTTTGGTGAAGGGCTGAAAGAGGAGCAATGAAAATAAAGATTGTGTCTGAGAACAAAAGCTCATTACATGCTGAGCTAGAGGCTCTGCCAGAGCTGATTCAGGCCATCAGATGAGAATGTGCCAACCATCATATGCACTGTGACTTTAAAATTCTGCCACAGTTTTTTTTTCTGTAGTTTGTATAGCTGTGCTAAGATAATTAACATCTTCACAGCTAAATAATTCTCAGCTTTAACACGTGTTTCACATGCATTATCCCTTTTCCTACTCATCAGCCATCTAAAAGGTACAGAGTACTGAAGCCTGGTAATGCTCCAAGTGGACCAACGTAACCCGTATCATTGTGGATTGCTATATAGTGATAAGATTACTACTTTTAAAATTTATAGACAGTCTTACATGGCCCTATTGAAACTATCAATATGAAGACTTTGTTGAAAGAAAAGGGCTGTGTACAACATCCATTGTGAAAAACCTGAAACACAAGAAGTCACTACTTTGTACCGCAGGGAAAGAGCATAGAGCATTTTCTTTATAAGAAAGTCTGTAGCTCACTGCTTGATGCATTCACTTTTCTGTAGTTTGGGAAAGAGATGTCTTGCATGGCTGCATATGGTGGTCCGAAATATTATAGTCTAGTAAAATTATAGGCAGCACATTGAAAACGAACATACAGTGTTAGCATTCCTCTAAGAGGAAAGGCTTTTTGCATACCAAACTGAAGGCAACATATCAGAATTAAACAACGCCATTTAAGCTGAACAAAATTACCTTCCAAAAATTCTTTTCACTTTCTCATTTCACCATAACCCAAAGAACTCTTCCCACAAAACCATTTTTTTTTTTGGAACGACTGCATAGAAACAACTGTATAGAAAAGGCAGTTGAATCCTGTGTAGCTCAGAGAAATGCTCTGTAAGGTTAAATGTGAAGAGGTATTACCACTGGAGAGCAATCAGAAAACAGGGATCATTTGGAGATTTTATAGTGGGATTTGTTAGTACACAGCTTTTCAGTGGTAAGCTATGCAAAGAACAGTTTTGCTGTTTTTTTTTTTTTTTTTCTTTTTTTCCTGTGTTTTCCTGCTGGCAATGGGGAGCAAAAACAGGCAGCTATCAGTGCCAAGGATATGGCCCACTTGGTGGAGTATTTGTCAAACATGCAGGAAGCACTGGCTTTTGTCCTACCTCCCTGGAAGGATGACATATGCCTTTAATACTGACACTCCTGTGGTAGAGGCAGCAGGATCAGAAGTTCAAGGTCATCCTTGGATAAATACTAAGTTTGAAGCCAGCCTGAGATTTGTGGGACTATTGATCTGTCTGCCTGTCTATCTATCATTATCCATCTATCTATCTATCCATCTGCTAACACACAAACACACACTTCCTAACCTCTCAGAAACCTCAATGTACAATGCTGAGTGCCACCCATAACTTTTTAATGCTCTCTTCACAGCCAGCTATTTTCAGTTTCTTTCTTCACATTTGTTTTAGCTCTCTGACATGTCAACATGTTCCCTTCAGCACTACATATTGTAATAGATCTCTCTGAAAGTGACAAAAAATGGTTCATAAAAATTTCCATGCAGATTTATAATGCCATCCTTTAAAATAAATGTTCTCCTGAGTGGTTAACATATTCCCAGAAATATTCTAAAATAATTATCTTCCTGCCCCCATTTCTTCATTTGGCTTCCAAGTGCATTGTTCTCTGACCTTGTGAGTTAAGCAACTACCTCACACAGCTACTGTTTTTCTTTGGGGAGGGAGAGGATCATTTCTTCTGGAGCACCCCAGTGATGCATGGGTCGCCATTAGGAGGGTGGCTTCTTCTCCCGGGGCTCAGACCTTCCCCAGTACCTCCGAGAGGGACCTTGATCTTCACAGGTCACCAGAGTAGCTTTTACTTCCCAGCATTGTATGGGTTCAGTGCATCTGAATCACACAAGTCGAAGAGGAAGAAAATAGAGCACAAGCGTTACCAGTGCAATTCGTTCTCAATGCCGTGAATGCAGTATAGGGTCAAGGGTTGATGGGGCCATAAAGGGAAAGAGAGTCCACAGGGATGTACGGCCTACAATTCAAAACTGCTGGAAAGTTGGCAAAAGGCACCTCTATATGCTACAAGGTTTGCCAAGGAACACTAATTACAGTGGCGTTTTCATCCTGAAATTGTGTTTCACTTAGGGTTTTGTTTTGTTTTGTTTTGTTTTTGTTTTATTTTTGGGTTAAGATAACTTGGTTTTCTAAGAATAGTGTTTATCAGCCCTTTGGAAGTAGAAAGGAATGCTGTTTCACTGAGGGAAGGCATCACAGTTTCCAAGAGGCTGCATTTAAACTCTGTGCTGTGCTTACTAGAGGAGAGAGTATTGTTAAATGCATGAAATGGTCCTGAAATAATCTCTTTCTGGATTAACGTCACATGCTTTAACACTCAAACTCATGTGTTCTTTGTGGCATATGCACATATATGTGCGTGTTCTATCCAAAACATAGACAAGTGTTGTGTGCACGCATAGAGACTTTCTGTTTACATTCATTCTTACTGCCCTTTTCGGCCTGACTTTTTTTTCTGGAGACATATATAATTACTCCCTTTAGGCCCAAGTAAAATTTTGCAAAGCCTGTCTCTTATGTGTTGACTCTCCAAGAGTATATGCCCCTGTGTTGATTAGCATTCTGTTATCAATATTTAGGGAACTTATTCTCTATACAGCAATGGAGTTACAAGTTTATAAAGAGAAACTATTTGTTGTTTTCTAATATCAATATATAACACCTGGCTTTTATGGACATTTTATAGATAAAGACATACTAACTTTTAGACATAAAATTGGAACATATATGTATAGAAGCAGTAATTATTCCTGAAGATGTAGGGACTTTAAAGTCTCATAACTGATGCTGTTTCAAGTCAACGACAGTGTGAGGTAGAGCTAGGCAACACAGTCACCTGAAATGATATCAGTAGTTGATTTTCCCTGATGGCCCACAGAAGAAATTATTTAGAAGATAATATTTCTCATGATCTCTTAACTGAGCATCAGGGAGTTGATAATGTTTGGTAAGGTGCAGGAGAAGCCTGACTTTTGGCTGCTTAATTAATGTTATTCATGCACTGATTTATGTTTTCAGAAAATATTCATTGAATCCCTCTCTTTAAAAAAAATGCCAGTGGACTAGGGGAGATGACAAAAATCAATATTCACTTATTATTCAGAGTACTCAGGGTAAGCTTCTCAATTTAAAGGGCACCAAATTCTTTGGTGGACATAGGGAAGGTTGTGCAGTGTTCACATTCAGTCTGTTGAGAGTAGCAGCTCGCTGAGAGACAACAATGTTCGCTGTTCATTTGCGCTCAGTAAGGGCACCTTGCACAGCCAGTGCTAATAATTCCATTTTCTAATGAGAAAAATGGAGCTTAGATAACTGCTAAGATGTAGAGGCCCAACTGAACTCAGGCTCTGCTCAACTCTCTCTTTTTGAAAGCCACGTGTAACACGACAGTCGGTGCCCAGACCTATGTGGGTCTGAATGGTGGCTGAGTGTTCTGCCCAGCACTCTCGCCATGCCCCACTCGGCGGCTGCTGTACATATGTATGCTATGCATGTTCCGAAAGAAATAATAAAGAAATAGATTTACAAGGTGCTTGCTGTATTTTGATGATGCCAATTTGTTTTCTTCCCCAAATGCTGCTAATGTCACTGTCATCTTGACTGCCAACGGCGTTTCTGTATAACCTGTCTGCTGTTATGCTCATTTAGCAAGAGGAAGCTATCAGTACAGCAGGCCAAGGTCCTCCCCTCACTTCCCCATGCAGAGCCTCATTTTAAAGGGCTGTGTGTTTTGTCCTAATTGTAATTGAAGGAGTCTCTGCCATCCGTCAGTGTCTGTATTTCACAATCGGAGGTTGATATCTCATATTCATCTTGGGAAAAGTAATGGCGCCAAATGACACACATAATAACTCTGCTTAAAGCTAAGTTGGTTCATTCAGGGAGAGGCTGGTGCCTGAGGACAGCAGCTGTCTGGCCTTAGTCTCCTGAGTGCTTCTGCTCACACAGGGCTGCTTCCTTCTGGATCTGGAACAAGCCCAGTGAAGGAACAAGGCTACCTGCAGGGCAATAGGAGATGCTCATGGGCAGACACACATTTGTGGAACGGCAGACTGAAGAGTTCATGCCCAGCCTTCAAATACAAGCAAGGGAAGAGGGGTTGTTTGTCAAATGTGTATCAAGCCCTGAATTAGAAGCTCTGGGAAAACACACCAAAATAATAAACCTATTAAAGATTGATTATTGGTAACATTATTAAAACTGGAAATATTTAGAGAAGGTTGTAAATAACTCTATTTACTTGTGGATGACCTGACATGTCCTAGACTCTGTACTAGGTAATACAAAACATACATTGTCATATCGAGGCTTCCAAAATCTATTAGGGAAGTACTGCTTGGTCCCTTTAATCATTTAGAAGTTCAAAATTTATCCAAGGTCACATGCCATGACTGATCTGGGATTGGATGTCAAGCATCTCATTCAAACCCTCTCTGTGTGTACTAGTCAGGTGATGGTCTGCGAAAGGTCAGTGTCCTAGAAAGCCCTCCTATCTTTACTCTGTCCCCATCACAGGTATGCCTACAAATTAAACCTTTCCTGACACTTTGTCATTTCAACATTTACTCAGCACTTGGACAGGCTAGTGGGTTTTTGTTTGTTTGTTTCCTTGTTTGTTTGTTTTGGTAGGCCTGTCGGTTGGAAATTCCAGCCACAAATGGCTTAAGTTAGGAATGATGTCAGGATCCAATACTTCCCACGCACTCAGCCAGTCTTGGCCTGCTGCCTTTAGTGTTAGCGAGGAGTTCTAAGGGTCCTCCAGCAGAGTGCCCGGGCCTTGGTGTCCGCTTCGCTCTGTGCACTGACCCATAGAGCTCCAGCAATGATTGAGCTGGAGGAGGAGGACGCCCTGGAGGAAGCGTCTCCCTCTTGAGGCTGAACTTAGCTTTCCTCTCTTAAAGCTGCTCACATTTGAGTGTTCCTGTCAGCTGATAGACTAAAGTCTCCTTTCAACTAAGAAACTACCCCAACTCTTGGGTCTCCCCACTCTATCAGAAAATAAGAAAACATTAATAGGAGGTAGTCTAAGAAGTAATTTGCATTTATGGATTTAAAAAGCATAGAAAAAATTTGTTTCACAAGGATAGATGGGAAAAGTCATAGAAAAAAGAGAATGTGTTTGTTTTCTTTTTGCTCTTGCTGTGAATGTTGGAGGGAGTTCTCATTTCAAGTGGTCCCAGCCTCTCTCTTTCCTTAGAGAAGAATGCATTTGACCAAATGTGCTTCTTAAAGTACTAGCCTCAGCACAGACTGTGTGGCCTCCCCTGCAGGCCTGCCAAGATGATGCACTACTTGCTTTTAGCACTGTAGTCACAGCCTTCTTTGCTTCCTTGGGATTCTGAACTGTATGGATCTTTTTCTTTAATGGCTATTTATTTTAAAAAATGGCGGTCTTCTGGATTCTGAATGTAAAGAAGCTCTTTCTTCGTTTTGAATCCTGCTGAACAATCACCCACTCTTAAGCAATCTTCCCATAGAATTCTCAGTCTGGAAATAAGTGTCCCCAGATGCAGAAAAAAAATGTGAGCTATAACTAGGAAGTCTAATTCACCTTCAGGGTCTGTGGGATGAATGCCTTTATTGCCACCATCCTACTTGAAGAGTACACAATGGGAGCCTTATCTGTGACTGTATTCTTACCAGGGAGCTTTGGGGAACCTGATATCAGTCATTATGAGGGTCCTCGGTGTGTAGGGAAAATGTCAGCATTGTCTTTCTCTATGGTAAAAAAAAAAAAAAGTCGCAATAGTCCATACAAATTTATTTTTTGACCACATTTCTATAACGTCACAGGAGGGGTGGCAGGTGGGCAAAACAAAACTAGAGAGATAGTGAAACCTGAGAAGTGTTTCTGGCTTTCTTCTTTATATGCCCCCAAAATTTAAGAACTAATTTTCTAATGGGGGATTATTGTGTGACTGACACTTATGTCCTGTGGTCACCCAGAAAGGAGACATACCCAGGTTTACCTGAGGAAGATGGACAGAAACCAAAGCAGAAAACCTGGGAAGGATAACAGCCTCCTGAGAGCTGTGTTCTATGCAGTGCTTTCTTCTTATTTTAAACTTATTTATTTAGTTATTCACTTTACATCTTAATTGTAGCTCCCTCCCTCCATTTCCCCTGATCCCTCCCCTCTGTCCCCCCCTCAGCCCTTTATTCCCTCTTCCTGCCCCTCAGAAAAGGGGAGACCCCTACCACTGCAAATCAGTTTCATCAGGACTGTATACTTCCTCTTTCACAAAGTCCTGGCAAGGCAGATGCCAGGGTGAAGTGATCAAAAGGCATGCAACAGAGACCATGTTGGAGAAAGTCCCCATCCCCTTCTGTGGGACTCACATGGAAGCTAACTTGCCCATTGGGTATATATTTGGAGCAGGTGTAGGTCTAATCCATGCCTGGTCCTTGGTTCGTGCTTCAGTCTCTACAAGCTCCACTCTGTGAGGTGTTTTCTCTGTTATTTCAATGAGAATTTCTGTTTTTGTCCATTTATGAATTCCAGACCATATGAGGGAAACTGGTTACCTTTTTGGATTCCTTAGCCTCATTAATAAAGTAATTTAGGAGCAGACTCAAATGTAAGTTTGAGGAGAATTTTATTACTAAAATTTAAGTGAAAAACCCCAGGGCAGGCAAGTGGTAAATCTCAGCAGCTTCCCAGAGTCGGACAATGAAGAAGAGATGGAAAAACAGCCATGCCATATTCGTTAAGCTGTCATGAAAGTTTCTCAGCCATGTGGTGAACAAGAAACCACATGGCAGGGAGGTAGCATTGGAGAAAGATTAGAGGAGCCAGGTACAAGAAGCATGCCTAGAACACAGAAAGAAAGAAGACACAGATACTGTATTTTCTGATTAATTCAGAAAAGTCTGTAGACGTACAAAGCCACTGTAAGCTACTGTACTGAAGGGGAAAATTCTGGGAAGGGAAAATATATTATCTCATTAAAAGGATAATTATTACACCATCTCTTTAACAGGGCTTAAGGTGAGTGGACATTTCTAAGGGTGCTCCAACTTTCTTGAGTTTTATTCCCCAGGCTGTTCGGCCCTGTAAAACCGGCATGTTAGGCCTCTACAGAGGCCACGGTTGTCTTCTATTACCCAAATAGAACATCCCTCTGATGTGAGCAGGACTACCTACCAGGGGTAGACAGTGCATTTATCAATTCAGAGGGGTTAAAATGCAAAGGATCCCCAGAGGGAAAGTGCCCAGCATGGTGCTCATGGCTTCTTCCTGCCCTCCCCAGGCTCACCAATAATGGTGCCCTCACTCTCCCACCAGGAGTCTGAATTTGGACTGTGGATCCACCTCAGCTTAACAAAGTTGTACCATTCATCGATATCAGTGTGAATGATAAAACTCCCCTGCTCTCTCTGAGTGGGGTTAGGATTTCTTGAATCCGGAATGCAAAAAGAAACCCACGTTGATTTAAGGCACTGTCTGTTCCATGCAAACTATTTTATATATGTTTCCTATTTCATTTCCTTCTGCTGTCATGTTTGTGATGAAAGATAGTGCTCTGAACTCTTTTTCTTACTGGTGTTTTCACCTCTGAAACTAACCGGTGCTGTGATACGGAGTTTTGTGGCTGGCCAACTGTTGGATAAGTTTACTCAATCTCGCAAGTTCATAGTGAGCCACACAAAGAAATGTCTATGTACTTTGCTTTCTCCTCAGTGGCTGAGCCCATTTGGAGTACACAGCAGGTGCATAATAAATACTTGTTGACTTAGTTGAATGTCAAGCCCTTTGTAGATAAGCCATTATGATTTAGCTTAAAAAAATAAAAAAGCACCTTAAGGCCTTTAGAGGGGCTAATTAGAGCCGATAACTCTACTGACCTGTGCTGGTTTTGAAGTACTTAGTGGTAATAACGCTGTTTTTGCAAGATGGATATTTGACTGTGGAGCCTGTCTGGTTTGAGAGGCTCACTGTTTTATGGGCTGTATGTGGTGATCATTTGGATGTGATGATCAAATGGGGGTTGCCCAAATTGATCGTTATAACAGGACTCCACTGTAATTACATTTCCATAAATGATACTCAAATTCACCAGGGAAATCAACAAGCCCTTGGTGTGCCTACTTCCAGCACTGATTACAGTTCAGGTCTTGTAGCACTTTCTAAACAAAAGGTAATTAAAATTTTACTACCCATAGTTAAGGCAAAATGAAAAGGCAGCTTTTTGTTCTAGATTCCAAAGTGCTGCTCTTTGTAGATGACATCAGAGCATAGATAAAGTTTAGATGAACAAAGAAATATTTAGAAGTATAGAAATTAATGCATGTATGTTCATAAGAGTGAAAGAGAAAGTAGGATATACTCAGAATTAGAGCGTAAAACCCTAACTCTGTTATTTCCATAGCTATGTCTCCGTAGGTCCATCATTTTATTATTTAAAACTTCAAGTTACTCATCTTTAAAATAAGGATAATGTTGTGTATAGTTAATTAAGTTTGGGGGATAATGAAAGTTGTTACTGTTTGTAAAGTGCTAGCCGCATTGCTGTCTGCATGTGTTGGTGAAGGCTCAACAAACCTTAATTATTTGTCATTATGTTTCTGGCTTTGCTTTTTACATATCCAACCACCACCTACCTCTGGAAACACCGTAAGAAACACCTATTTGACATAACCATGTGTGTTCCTTTTACTTTCATCTTTGTGATGTATTCCAATATATCCCAAGGCACACTGAGACAAACCTTAAAAGTTGTAGAACTCATTCGATTGTGCTTAATTCATAGAAATCGAACCTTTTTGCATTTTCAAAATCATTTAGAGTTCATTACATTTTCTAGTTAATGTCATGACATCTTTATTCCAATCACTATCCCAAACCTAATTTTTTTTTCTTTTGACATTTCAGTCGGATTTTATGTGGGTTTCTTGATTGATTCTTGAGCTTATTTTATTTTAAAATAGATTTAATCTATATTTTCATGATACGTCTATACGTACTGTTACTCTTTAGTGGTTCCATTCACCATCCATGACACCAAAGTGGTCAGCTGGGCAGATACCAGGGCATTCTGTCGGGTCAAATGCAAACACTTTCACATTCTATAACTACAAGTGTTAAATTCTGTTATTTCCGTGTTCCAGGTACTATATAAGATACTTTAGAGTCACAAATTATTTAATTTTAATAGTCCAAAGAGTTGTCCTAGTATTTGTAGCCTTAATGAAAGAGCTAATAGATTAACCAAAAATAAAATTTTCCAGTGTAACATGGCTAGAAATTAATAATTATCATTTCAAATCCAGAGTATGACTCCACAACAACCAGATTTTATTATGTCCTGCCAAAGTCTGTTTCCATATTTAAAAACAAAAATGAATAATCACTAACAGTGGCTTGATATGTTTCTATTTATTAGTAAGTTTTTTTTATAATAAGATTTACAGAATTAAAATAGATAGTAAAGGGTAACAGATAGGAGGGGTCTTGTAAATGATAAGTATGGTATTAGACCACCGTGGAAGAGGTGAGATTGCAAACAATGGGTGCAAGAGGGAAACATGCTCAAAGGTTCAACATCGGCTATCAGTGGTAACTTGTGTGGCTCAGAAGAAAATGGGAAGCAGCTTCTGGTGAGAAGAAGTTGGGATGAGCTGAGATGCCTTTGCAGACAAGAGTAGCCTTGTCAGTGTTTATACTACAGATCAAAATGCTGAGATTGGCCTCATCACAGTTCTGGGTCCTGAAGATCAGCATTCCAAGGCCACTCATTCAAGATTATAGGTGCCTTCCCCCTGGGCTCACCACGGTAAGGGGAGGTGAGGCGGTTCTTTTGTATCTCTTCCTTTTCCTAACAGTTTCTTTTGTTCATACCTGTATGGTTTATTTATTATTTGGAGTTGGGAAGGACACATGTATGCCACAGTGTGTATGTGGAAATCAGAGGTCAACCTGCTGTAGTTAGTTTCCTTCTTCTACTATGTGGCTTCTAGGGATCAAACTCAGGCTGTCAGGTTTGTAGGCCAGCATCCTTACCTGCTGAGGCAGTCAGCAGCTTCTTCTGCATAGGACACTGATTCCATCAATAGGGCCACATCCACATGATCAATTTTATAATATCTCTAATTATTTTCCAAAGTTTCTTCTCTCCAGAGACCATAAAACTATGTTTAGAGTTCACCATGGGAAATTTAGGGGGATTGACACAAGTCCATAGCCTAAGAACCAGTCATTTGGACAATGGTAGATAATGGAAGATCAAATAAAAGTGATAAGCACAGAGACAAAATAAATTTGCAAAGAGTTTAGAAATAGGTGTGAAATATTTAGATATAATGGAAAAAGTTCTGAAATATCTAATGTGGAATAACATTATTAGAGGATATACAGAATAGATGGGAAATAATAAATAGAGAAATAATAGGATACAGTATACCAAACTAAAGAAAACATAAACTTTCAAAAAACCCCACTGAGTTCCATGGATAATTAACAAGATAAACATACATATTACGGTTTAAAATTGTAAACTTTATCATCCACAAAAAATAAAAGAAATGAAGATAATAGTAATAAAGGATGTGAAAAGTACATTCTTCTAATTCCAAAGGCTAATGGAAGACACAATATTATTAAGATGTAATAAAAATTTCAAAATATTGAGATCAAATGACAACTTACATAGATCTGTGGATACAGTAAACTCTTTTAAGTAATAAGATAAATGTGTATATGTTTAGAGAAATAAAAAAATGAGTATTTTTTTAATGAAATCATCAGAAGATGTTTGTGAGGTAAAGAAGACAGTTATCATAAGGAAACCATGTTGTGGAAGGGGGTTGTTACCCCACCTCTTCAGGGAGAGAACTGCAGCCATACAAAGCATTCATGTCAGGTTCTGACTAATGTGCTGGGGCAGGGGACATGTGTGGTGACTCCTATCACCCGAGGACAGAATCACAGTGCTCTGGGGTCTTCATCAGTGCATGTGCTGGCTTTGAAAACCACCACCAACAGCAGCAGCAGCAGCAGCAGCAGCAAGCAGCAGAGGGGTAGAAATAATCGTTTGATATTTCCCGCTGTGGCCTCTGTATAACCTGCCTATTCTGCTGAACACAGACAGCCCAAGATTAAGGTGTTTTGAGAAAGAACATCAAATATAGTCTACAATTCTGTTATGTAAGTAAATAATAATGTTTAATATGTAGAGTTCAAAATAATCAAAACTGAGGCACAAATTTGGTTAATAAGGAAAAAAAAAAAAACCCAATCATCTTTTTTCCCTGGCTCCAAGATAGAAGACACCTTTCAATGACACTTGCAGGCAGTTGTAGTCTTATGGATAGAATAGTTCTGAGGGGAATGATTTTCAGTAAGCCACTCTGACTCCATGACAGACTTCATAAGTTGCCTCAGACTGAACAGGCCTGAGTTTCTATTGCTTGGAATATGAAAGTATAGTCCATGGAAACCAGATACAATGACTCAATAACCTCCCTGAAAACCAGAAACAATAATTTTAGTAAAGTCCCCAAGCACTTGACCAATCAAATTAAAGTTAAAAAAAACGTTTTGTCTAGCTATTCAAAATGATACTGTGTTACCTGGATACTCCATGGAGTCCCCCAAGTCCAGAACCAATCATAAGCACCCCCCCCCCAGATCAGCACCAACCAATCAATGAACAGATTCCCTAATCCTGCTAGGGAAGTCACACAACTGTCTTTAAATTAAGCCTGCCTGATCACTTCAGGGTTACCACTCTATGGAATAGTGGTCCCAGCATGCTAGCAATTTCTACAGAATAAAGACTTCTTGCTTTTGCATACTACCTGAGTCTGAGGTCTTCTTTCGGTGGTTCCTGGACCTAACAGTTTTCATGACTTTTTGATTTCCTTGTATCTATGCAGAAGGCAGACAACCTACAAGAAGACCTTCAGATCATATTTCAGATCTAGAATTTGGAAACGTCTTGAACCCTGAAACATTGCTTCAAGTGACCGCTATATCTTCTGGAGCTTCCCTCATGAGTGGTAAATGAACTGTTAATGCAATAGTTTGCTGACAGTTTTGAGGCCATAGTAGTTTGAATTATAATGTCCCTACGTATTCATGTATTTGAACAGCTGGACCCTGGTTGGTGGCACTGTTTGAGGATATTTAGGGGATGCGGCCTTGTTGGAGGAAGTATGTCACTGGTCTGGGCTTTGAGAGTTTAAAGAATTGAACTGTTTCTGGTTTACTCTCTTTGCTTCATGCATGCATGTAGTGAGAACTGTGAGGTCCCAGCATCCTGCTCTAGCTACTATGCCTGTTGCTTGTTGACTTTTCTCTCTTCTGTGACAGACTGTTATCCTTCAGGAACCATGCCCAAACAAACCCTTCTATGAATTGCCTTGGTCATAGCATTTTATGATACCAACAGAAAAACAAACTAATACAATGGCTTATTAAATAAAGACAACATGTTAATAGCAAATCTTCTTAAAATCAGACTATAAAATTGACCCTAATGTAGTCCATAAAGGGAGTTTCAATAAATTTCAAAAATAAAAAAGGCAGACAAATTAGAAGTGAAAAACGTGGCATACTCTAATCATAATACCATTGAATAGGAAAAGATTTAAAAGTTTTGTTTAAAGAAGTTCACTTGTGAAATAATAGGTTGGTTTTATAAGATATCAGATGATAGTATAAATTTAAAATTTGATACAGAAATCTAAAAGATATCAAAACCCAATGTGCCACAGCCTGTGTGACACCTCTTTGGAAGTGACGAAGGAGATAAAACAGCTTTAAATGTTCCCCTTCATGAGACTGGCCGAATGTCAAGAAGCCAGCTGAGCACTTTAGAACTCGGACAACCAGGCCAACTGGGACACAGACGCAGGAGGGATTACACGATAGCCACCATCTTGGGCTCCCTAGAAAGAATCTGCCAGAAATTTAAAAGTCAAAAATCAAAAAAAGCCCAGATAAGAAAACAGGACAGAAGGAAGACAGAAAAATAGGAAGGAGAAAAGAAAAAAGAAGGAGAGGGCAGGAAGGGGAAAAGGAAAGGCACTATGAATCCAAGCATAGATAAAGAAAGAAGACAAAAAGAATAGAAAGTAACAGTTTATGTAGGAAGAAAAGAGATAGAATTAATAAAGATGAATATACTATGGTACATGGACTATGATCACAGTGATGTCACCAATAGAGCAGGCTGCATAATGTACCACATACTAAAGTTTTCTTTTAGATACATTGATTTCTGTAACTCTTTTTTTTACACTTTATTCACTTTGTATCCCCTCTGTAGCTCCCTCCCTCTTCCCCTCCCAATCCAATCCCCTCTCCTTCTACTCCATCCATGCCCTCCCCAACTCTACTGATAGGGGAGGACTTCCTCTCCTTTCTTCTGATTCTTGTCTATCAGGTCTCATCAGGAGTGGTTGCATTGTCTTCCTCTGTGTCCTGGCAAGGCTGCTCCCCCTCAGGGGGAGGTGATCAAAGAGCAGGCCAATCAGTTCATGTCAGAGACAGTCCCTGTTCCCATTACTATGGAACCCACTTGGACACTTGAACTGCCATGGGCTACATCTGTGCAGGGGTTCTAGATTATCTCCATGAATGGTCCTTTGTTAGAGTATCAGTCTTAGAAAAGACCCCTGTACCCAGATATTTTGGTTCTGTTGCTCTCCTTGTGGAGCTCCTCTCCTCTCCAGGTCTTGCTATTTCCCACTTCTTTCATAAGATTCCCTGCACTCTGCCCAAAGGTTGGCCATAAGTCTCAGCATCTGCTTTGATACCCTGAAGGGTATAGTCTGACAGGCTCCTGCCCTGTTCCCTGTTTTCTCTTTTTGATGTCTATCCTCTTTGCCTTTCTGAATAGGGATTGCACATTTTAGCCAGAGTCATCCTTCTTGATTAGTATCTTTAGGTGTACAGATTTTAGTGTTATTATCCTAATTATATGTCTAATATCCACTTATGAATGAGTATATACCCTTTGTGTCTTTCTGCTTCTGGGATGCCTCACTCAGGATGATCTTTTCCAGTTCCCACCAATTACCTGCAAATTTCATGATTTTCTTTTTTTTTTTATTGCTGAGTAATAGTCCATTGTGTAGATGTACCACAATTTCTGTCCATTCCTCAGTTGATGGACATCTGGGTTGTTTCCAGCTTCTGGCTATTATGAATAAAGCTGCTACAAACGTGGTTAAGCAAATGTTCCTACTGTGTACTCTAGCATCTTCTGGATATATGCCTGGGAGTGGTATAGCAGGATCTTGAGGAATCACTATTCCTAATTGTCTGAGAAAGCCACAGATTGCTTTCCAGAGTGGTTATAGAAGTTAACATTCCCACCAGCAATGGAGGAGGGCTCCCCTCTCTCCACAACCTCTCCCACATTTGTTGTCACTTGAGTTTTTAACCATTGCCATTCTGATGTGTATAAGGTGAAATCTCAGGGTGATTTCTGTAACTCTTAATCCCATGAAGCTGATAATATAAGGATATCCATTGTATTAGAAAAATTCAAATAGATCCATATTTATCATCCTGTACAAAACTAAAGTCTAAGTGGATCAAAGACTTCAACATAAAACCAGACACCCTAAATCTGTTAGAAGAAAAAGTGGTGAAGAGCCTTGATCTTATTGGCACAAGAGAAAACTTCCTGAACAGAATACCAACAATACAGGTTCTAAGATCAACAATCAATATATGGGACTCCATGAAACTGAAAAGCTTCTGTAAAGCAAAGGACACTGTTATCAGAACAAAACAACAGCCTACAAATTGGGAAGGGATCTTCACCAACCCTATATCTGACAGAGGGCTAATATCCACAATATATAAAGAAGTTAAGAAGTTAAACACCAACAAAGTAATCCAATAAAAAAAAATGAAATACATAGAACCTCTGGTCGGATATGCCCGTAGTAGCACAGTAACTAATTGGTTTCTCATAGTAAGGGGAACAGGGACTATTTCTGACAGGAACTCAATGGCAGGCTCTTTGACCTCCCCACCTCCCAAGGGAAGAGCAGTCCTGCTAGGCCACAGAGGAGGACTTTGCAGCCAGACCTGAAGATACCTTATAAAACAAGGTCAGATGAAAGGGGAAGAGGTCCTCCCCAATCAGTGGACTTGGAAAGGGGCAGGGAGGAGATGAGAGAGGAAGGGCGGGTTTGGGAGGGAATGAGGGAGTAGGATACAGCTGGGATACAGAGTTAATAAAATGTAACTAATAATAAAAATTTTAAAAATGGGGTACAGAGCTAAACAGAGAATTCTCAATAGAGGAATATCAAATGGCAGAGAAACACTGAAAAAAAATGTTCAACGTCCTTAGTAATCAGGGAGATGAAAATCAAAACAACCCTATGATTTCACCTTACACCCATCAGAATGGCTAATATCAATAACTAAAGTGACCGTACATGCTGTGGAGGATGTTGAGAAAGGGGAAGCATTCTCCATTGCTGGTGGAAATGTAAACTTGTACAACCAGTTTGGAACTCAATCTGGGGCTTTCTCAGACAATTGGGAGTAGTACTTCCACAAGATCCAGCTATATCACTCCTAGGCATATATCCAAAAGATGTTCAAGTACACAACAAGGACATTTGCTCAACCATGTTTGTAGCAGCTTTATTCGTAATAGCCAGAAGCTGGAAACATCCCAGATGTCCATTAACTGAAGAATGGATATAGAAATTGTGGTACTTTTACACAATGGAATACTACTCAGCAGTTAAAAACAAGGAAATCATGAAATTTGCAGGCAAATAGTGGGAACTAGAAAAGATCATCCTGAGTGAGATATCCCAGAAGCAAAAAGACATACATGGTATATACTCACTTATAAGTGGGTATTAGACATAATATAGGATAAACATAGTAAAAACTGTACACCTCACGAAGCTAAGTATGAAGGAGGACCTTGGGTAAGATGATCAATCCTCACTCAGAAAGGCAAACAAGGATGGACGTCTGAGGAGGGAAAACAGGAGCCTACTGCAGAGGGCCTCTGAATGATTCTACCCAGCAATGTATCAAAGCAGATGCTAAGACTCATTGCTAAACTTTGGGCAGAGTACAGGGACTCTGATGAAAGAAGGGGGAGATAGAAAGACCTGGAGGGGACAGGAGCTCTACAAGGAGAGCAAGAGAACCAAAATATCTGAGCACAGGAGTCTTTTCTGAGACTGATACTCCAACCAAGGACCATTCATAGAGATAACCTAGAACCCTTGCACAGTAGTAGCTCATGGTAGCTCAGTGTCTAAGTGAGTGCCTTAGTAAGGGGAACAGAGGCTGTCTCTCACATGAACTCAGTGGCTGGCTCTTTGATCACCTCCCTCTGAGGGGGAAGAAGCCTTACCAGGCCACAGAGGAAGACAATGTAGCCAGTCCTGATGAGACCAGATAGGGTAGGGTCAGATGGAAGGGGAATAGGATAGCCCCTATCAGTGGATTGGAGGAGAGGCAAAGAAGGAGAAGTAAAGGAGGAAATAAAGGATGCGGCTACAGCTGGGATACAAAGTTAATAAACTGTAATTAATAAAAAAATTAACAAGAAAGAAAGAAAAAAGCTGAAATGTAAAAGGCAACTTAATCAATTTCAAATCTAATACAATATAAAGTCAAACCTTTGGTGGAGTTAATCAAAAGAAAATGATGAATGGCAGAAATGAATGAAAACAAGTTAGGAAAAAGAAAACAAAACCAAAAACAAGAAAAAAAAGTCCAAATTAAATGACTCTCAGCAGAAATAGCAGTGAAGGAGTCACAAGCTTACCTTAACCTTACTTCAAGGTTAGCATTTCGAATAGCAAAAGTCTTCTTCAGCAGTGTGTCTTCCACCTGTGGAAATCTACATTATCTATTATTTATTATCATTAATATTAATTAATATGAATAGATAATGGAGATTTCCCATGATTAATAATTCTCATAAATACAAGAGACAAGATCGTCATTTGAGTTTGTTACTAACAACCAACTGTTCACTTTCAAATACTGGTAATTATTTTAAATATAGCTTGAAAAAGCCTTGCATTTACATGAGAAATTGCCTTGCATTAGTCAAATGAATTATGTTTTTATCTTCTAAAGAATACAGTACAATAATGAACAATGTCTGTAAGTTTTTGTATATACAAAAATATTTTGAAAAATACAAACAGCAAGAACTAGTGAGAATGAAAACTTTAATATAGAATTTGTGGACTACATAAATTGAAGATCACATGAAATAACTTTGTAGTTTCTGATTTATATACACGAATGTTGAACAAAATTGTAGAAATTATATTGTAATTTGATTAGGTTATAATATGAACAATGTAATCTACATAGTGTTGTTTGCTCTCTTAGCAGACATACCCTAAAATGACCCTTGAGGTGTTGTGTTCTTGTAAAGTTCCCACTTTATAAGGCAATTTAAAACACACTTTTGCTGCTCTACAAATGACTCCACACAATCAAGCGATGCTGCCCGTGGAGAAGGTTTGATGTGTGCTAAGGTGGTATCAGTCCTTGTTTGCAGTATGTTGTATAAAAGCATTTTATCACCCCAGAGACAGTCTCAGTCATCTTCTCTCCCCTGGAGCCAATGGTGATGCTGTGAAGAACCTGCATGTCAGGGAGCTATGCAGCCTTTTGAAGCAGAAAAGAGCCAAATTCTGCGAACAATTAGGGAACTAAATAACTAACTAGAGATAGTCTATACAATGATGATTGAGTGTCCCATACATATATATACATATACATATACATACATACATATATTGTAACATATTAATGTAAAAGAGAATAACTAAAACATTGCAAACAAGTCCAGATGTTTCCTCTCTTGTTTCTCCATATAAATGTTTATGTATATGTTATGGGAGATATATATTAATATATTATATATAATATATTAATATATAATTATATATAATATATAATATAATAATATATTATATATTAATATATATCTATATATTATATACGTTTATGTACTGTATATATATATATATATTATACACATGTACAGAGAGAGAATACAATACTAACATTAACTTATCTGATGAACATAACGTGCAAGCTGACACAAAAATAGGTTATGCTTTTGTCCTGTGACTACTTCTAATTCTGATTAAAGCATTCCTCAAGATGTCCTGGAGAACAGTGTATGTCTCATATGAACTGGCATTATCATTTCTCTTGCAGAAAGTGATACCACCATTTCTGTGAAGGAAATGGATGCAAATCCCTATATCCCATCCTATGTATCATGTCTTACAGCTTTCTGCAATTCCATCTTTTGCTCTTTATTCTTAAGATTCAGAGGCAGCCTTTGTGTAATTACATGTTTTTCAAGAGAAATTGATGAAAATTTGAATGCTCTGAAGCCACATCTTGTTTCCTTAGATAAAGCACAACATTTTCTCTTTCTGCAGGTGGCTTAGAAAGCTGAAGCAACCATTACCAGTCACTGCTCAGTCTAAAAGGACGCATCGCTCTGCTTCCCTGAGTGCACTGTGGTCCTCTGCCACCATGCACGGAAGCATGCACTGTCAGGTTTTAAGATATTCATGTACATGGGCGTAATAGTTCCATTTCATCTATGAAAAGCCTTTGGCAAATTCAAACTACTCTGTCAAAAACTATCTTCTCTGACCCTCAGGTCTACCAGGTATTATTATCTGTGTTCTGGAAAGAAATAGATGTATACAACAACTGGGTACTTTCCTGAAGCCACTTTATAAGTACGCCTGGCGTGGCAGCCTTTCTTCTTAATGGTGTCTTTCAAATGTCATAATGGATGTACCTTCGGTCCATGACCTTGAGCCTTTAGGATGTGCAGTGATCTGGGAGGGAGTGTAAGCTCCTCCTCTCAGTAGCTATCGGGAGATTACTTAATTTCTTTTTATTTAATTTTCCCTTGTGAATTTGGGGCTAATAATTGGATATTTAAATTTGTGAAAAGTAAGTGAGAGATATTTACATTACCCACAGCTCTTAACAAGACTTCAATGTTAGCTCTAATAATTGTCATAAATGTATTTTCATATTTTATGAAGTGTTCTCCATTTATATGGAGACAGTATGTGATAAGAATGTCTGTTTAACAAACATGGTTCTAAAGATTAAAAAAATCTTACTATTTGTAAAAATGGAATATTTTTCCTTGGTTTCATAAATAATGAAATATTCATCAAGTTGTTCTTCAAATAATGTAAGTCTTTTATACTCTCAAAAAGGCATATTTTCAGAGGCAAATGAGGGGAAATATGTCTTTTGTTATTCTAAAACCAAAGCCTTCTGTGAAGGCTAAGGCATATATATATATATATATATATATATATATATATATATATATATA
>NW_026592548.1:13034333-13207983 GCF_907164565.1 Psammomys obesus
ATATATATATATATATATATATATATATATATATTTTTTTTTTTTTTCTTAAATGTTGAAAATGGTTTTTCCAGATATTTTATCTTTATACGTAGGCAAAGCCTCTATGTTGAATCCCAATTAAAGAGCAGAAAAAGAAATCACATGACATCTTAATATACAATTTGCTAAATGGATTTTTTTCATCAATTTTGGATTGATTGATCAAAATTCTGGGTTCAGGTAGGAAGACACAGCTTCATAGTCTGTAAGACAGAAATTGCCCTGCAACAGGATGCGTTACTAGCATCAGCCTGCTAGAACGGAGAGCTCAGATCCCACGTCAGTGCTTGCTTAGTTTAGTTGGATTTGAATTTAGAACGTCAAGATGTTACATATCCCACTGTTAGGAGAAGCACCTATTTATCAAATGTCCAAAGCTGCATAAACATTTACGTAAAAAATGATTTTTTGAATGTTTCTCATATTGCAAAAAGATCAAACCGCTGTTCTTTTCCCCAAAGTATTCGCTAAGAGGTGCCAGAATGTGTCTGAAAGGTTTGGACTGTCTTTCCATGGATCTCAGAATAAGCAATCAACATACATATCACATATACGTGTGGATAGGATTTCCAAAAATTAAACAATGGATCTTTGTCTTAAAGTTAGAAAGTTGGTTTTTCAACAAAAGAATGCAAAAATAAATGAATTCCAAATATAGTAATGGAATAGATACAGATTTTTTTCAAATATCTTTGCTGGGAAGGGAAAGACAAAAAGTCATCTACGTTTATGAAGCGATGACTTTGGACACCACCGTGAATGATATAGGTGGTTTTTTTTTTCTGTTTGTTTTATTTCATTTTCTTTCTGGACCATCATCTGGGTGATATGACCTCCACAGATCTGAGATCACATGAGAAGTATCACCAACTCACTCCTCATCAATGGAGCTCAGAGCCAATCATTTCTATCTTAAATGTAAATGAATGAAAACCATATGGGAAAAAATTAGCTCACAGGTGCTTGAAGGCTTGTGATTGAAGGCCAAAACATGATCATCTGCATGCATTACAGCCAGAGCATCTTTGGTTTAAAACCTCATAGCTTCTAGGACATTTCTACTGGAAGACATGCACAGTGGGTGGAGATCTAGTCCTCGTGGGCCACTGTAAACTGTGTACACAGGTCACTGAAATATTTTGCTGGATGAAGATCTTGGGAACTACTCCATGGAAGACACTTGTGCAATTCAATCCTGCCAGGAGTGATTGAAGGCTATAGTCTACAGTATGGTTTCTTCCTGAACTAGGGCAGCTGGAAAGGGGGACAGGAGGGTTGGAGGCTTACATTGGATCTCTGGGGCCTTCCGTTTTCCTGCTTCATTTCTGCTTAGCAGCAGGTTGATTTAGAAGTCTTTCTCCCACTTTGCCTCTTTTAATATTCGGTTTCCCTTCTGAATTAGTTAAGGTTCTTTGGGTTACATTTAATAACAAAAATCAAATTGAGCCAATGCAAGCAAAGAGGAAAGAAATGAGGCAAGCAGGAAACTCAAAGCCTTGGGGGATCCAGGGCACTCAAACTCTTCATCTCATATCTTTGTTCCCCGAGCAGATGGGCTTCACTTTTTCTCTCTGCAGTCCAACTTTTTCATTTCTTCACAGTGAAGACAGAAAATGATTGACAGCCTCTCAGGCCCTGTTACAAATGACTAGGAAAGAAGAAATGTGATTGGTCAAGCTTTTGTCTGGAGAATGTATCCCATAGTTCATTTACTTCTGGCCAGTCGTACCAGAATGTCTGTGGATGTCACTGTCATCAGATCTAGAGGATAGGATATGAGAAGCGATGAGCAGTTCTTTAAAGACAAGACCTAGAGAAAACCACATTCCAGAAGCTAGCATCCTCTTTGTGTTTTCTAAGTCATGGGAAGAAAGATGAATATGGTCTAGAGTATCCTGCATCCTTTTATTTTTGAATCTCAAGCCACTCTCTACCCAGGTAGAGACAGTTTGGTTTTCGTATTTCTTTCCATATAAATGCACAGAACATGGCCATATAGGGACACAGGGTTATAGCTAAGAAGTCAAGAGGGAACCGTAGCCCTGATGGTCTCCTGTTGTTCTTTCAGGCTAACTTAGACATGACAGTTGAGTATCAGTTTAGCCTAACTATGCTACTCTACAGCTCAAGGATCAGAAGAGTGGGGAGAATAATCCCCATCCTATAGATGCTCTGTTCTTTTTTTCTCTCAGGTGTTGTTCTGTTTACTAGAGTTTTGAAATTGAACAGTGCTAGACATATATTTTACATTTATTTGCATATTCAAATGTGCAACTTATTTTGCTGAAATATTTATTTTTTATAATCTTTTTATAATCATCTGTGGCTTTAAGGGCAAATATTTAGAGTATACTTAGAAATTATGCTGTTTTAATAAAGTGACAGTCACGGGATCTTCTCCACTGTTCATGGTTTCACTAGCCCTAGAATGTTGCCTGGGTTTCTAGGAGCAGACATTGCTTCCCTCTTGTGTGGGTCATAAGTCTAATTAGAGAGTTACTGGCTACTGCCATGGTACGTGTAGTACTATTACACCTTTAGAGTTATTGTGCCATGCTGTTCATTGCCGTGGTTCATAGGAGTCATTGCTGCATGGGACATTTTTTTTTTATTCCCTCCTTTAAAAGATTACATAGTTCCTCCTGGTACCATGGAAGCTGGTCCTCAAGAAAGAGACTTTCATGTCAGTTATATCCCAGTGTTTGCAATGTGTGGTATCTTCAGCGAGAAGAACTTATCTTCTGTCTCTGCAGGGCAATCAAGGGAAATATTAATACCTTATATTTTGGGAGTGTCGAGGACAACCTTGGCCAGTAACTTAAATAAAGAGCTTTCTGTGCTTGTTGTTGGGTTTTTGTTGGATGGTCTACAGTACTTGAGAGAGGCAATGCCAGCCCAGATGGAAGGCTTACATTTAACTATATCTGTATATTTTACAGCAACATGTATGCATTATAGTTAATTTAGGTAGCTAGCTATTCGTATGAGTCCTTATGACTTTTTCAGACATCCTTACTGTAATTGTACCCACCTATTTCTTTCATTTAGCTCTCTAGCCCCTCCCTAATTTTTCCCCATTTTCCCCTTCAGATCACTTGTACCCTGTTACTCCCGTTCTATCTGCCCTCTCCCCCACATAGTCTCTTTTCATTTTCCTCGATGTCTATAAGCAGAAGAATGTAATTAGATTCATATCTATCAGATCTCGAAAAGTTTAACCCCAAATGGTGCAAAGATATAAATGTGAAACCAGGAATACTGAAACTACTTGAAGAAAACAGACGTATCCTATATGACATAGGCATAGAAAAAAGATTTCTGACTAGGATCCCATTTTCTCAAGAACTGAAGTCAACAATGGATAAGTGGGACTTCATAAAATAAAACCAAAACAAAGCAAACCAAAATAAACTTCTGCACAGCTGAAGAAACAAACTATTGGGTGAAAGGGAAACCCACAGAATGGGAAACAGCCTTTCCAGCTATACAATTGATGGGAAATTAATACCCAGAATATAGAAACAACAACAACAAAATTAAGAAAAACTAATGACCCATTTAAAAAATGGACCTGACATCTGAACAGAGTTCCAAAAAGAAGAAAACAAATGGCTAAGAAAATTTCAGAAGATTTCTCATCATCCCTAGAAATTTGGGAAATGCAAACTAAAATGACCTTGACAGTTCATCTTACCCCAGTCAGAATGGCAAACATCAACAAAACAATTGACAACAAGTGCTGGAGGGGATGTGAAAAAAAAAAAAAAAAAAAAAAAAAACCACCCAATTACTGTTTGTTGGGTTATGAACTCCTCAACCACTATAAAAATCTGTTTGAAGGATCCTCAAACATCTGAAAATAAATAAATAAATAATAAATAAATAAATAGCCACTACGATTCATCAATGCCACTTCTTGGCATGTTTCCAAAGGATTTAGTGTCCTATTCCACTGATACTTGCTTAGCCATGTTTGTCACTGCTGTAGTCACAATGGCTAGGAAATGGAAACATCCTTCAATGGGTGAATGGATATTGAAAATGTGGCACATATGCACTATGGAATACTATTAAACAGTAAAAAATAAAATAAAATCAAGAACTTGCAGGTAAATGGATGTTAAGCAGACCCAGAAAGACAAATGACAAATGGTCTCTTGCTGAGGTTCTTAGTTTCAAATCTTCAGATGTGAGTACCTAACCTGGATAAACTGCAAAAATAAAGAATATTCTAATGGTGAAAGTAACAAAGCTGAGAAACATTCTGAGCTAATTTTTTAATCTTTAATTTTAACAACTATATATTAGAAAGCAGAATTTCTGTATTATGCTAAGTTTTACAGCAAACAGAATCATTATCACAGACAATGCACACTGAATAATTTTAGAATGGATGCAACATAAAAATATGGTATCTGACTGAAGTTTAATTTCAACAGCTTATTCTTTTCATAGAATGATGCAAAATGCACAATAAATGTGTTTTGACATTCAATGACTCTGGACTATACAAAACCAAGCATTTCCTTCACTGACCCATTTGGCTGTGTTGTATAGCTTACCCTGTTTAGGCTGACTTTGTTCTTTAGTCTTTATATGTTGCTAATAAAGTCTGTACAGAATTTTTAAAAAAGTATTAGACATTTCTGGTAGTTGTCATCTTTATTACCACTCTAATGCAAATGGATCCTCAAGGGGCTAGATATTATGTGAAAATTCTAAAAATCAATAAATAATAAAATGAACTATCCAGGGTTACATAAATGAATATGTCTTACAATTTACACCTCTTTAAGTGTATTAATGGCAGATGTTAAATTGATTTCATTATAATTGAAACAATAAAAAACAAAGGACATGCTAGAGCCTAGTACCTGGAGCTAGAAAGCTGACTCAGCAACTATCGAGGTAGCTGACCTTCCACAATGTCCATTCACCAGTGCTGAGTTAACAGATGGTGGACTTTAGGATGCTTCCTCTGCACTCAGGAAAAAGTCTCCATTTTCTTACAGGTATGTGTGGTCCACTGGCCAGACAAATGCTGGCAGAATGTGCCTGCTGTTCAGTGTTCAGGAAACTTTCAAACAGTAAGGTTGGCATCTTCTGCTCCTCTGTCTTCCATAATGGAGGTGCCACAGCTGGAGTTCCAACAGATTACTGGGCCATGAGCCTATCTAGGGGTCTGAAGTTGTATGTAGAGCAAAAAGACAAAAGAAGCTAAGGTCCATGGATCGCCACGTAAGCTGCACATACAACTTTGGTGAGGGCAAGATGGAAATACATATTCTTGACTGAGAAATAATTATTTTGGCTTTTTTTTTTTCCTGGTATCTGCAAACAAATTTAATCCTAGCTCATTCTATCAGCATAATCTAAGGATTTAAGTGCAGAGAATGTCAATGGAAGGCATAGTGGAGTGACATTTTGGAGCTGACAGCGTTAGAGGAACCCGAGGAATACCCGGGCTAGCTAGGAAAAGGATACACATATAGACAAAGATTTGAAAATGCCAGTGAGAACAGCCCCATGATATGAATGTGGGAGATGGCTTATTGAGTGGAAACTTAGAATCTGGGAAATAACAGCACACATACAATGTCACAGGCTTGTCTTCTTAGAGTTCCTTTTCAGCCTAGGATATGTAGGGAGGACGTAACTCAAGAAACATGGCAGGAATAAGAAACTCAAGCCCCAAACATGCTGTACTCAGTACAGCCAGGGCTTAATAATGTGTGAAGTCCTGGAAGAACAGGCAGGTGCAGGAAAGATCCCCAGAGTTCAGCAGATGCCTGAACAGTTCAGTGCTTGACTGCATAATTCCGAGGCTGCTTTGTTTGCCTGAAGTGGATGATTTGTGTCACGAGGTATCACTGGTTTGGGTGACATCACTGTATGCTACCTCATCCAGGAAGTGGCTGTAGGTGTGTTTCTCCCATTTTAGGAAGAGTCCCATATGGTCTACAATGAGACGGGAGAACCATTCAAGAATCATATGGGCTTATTTAACAAAATATATAAACTCACTAGTTGCCAAACATTAATTCATGTCATCTTCACAGTGACTACCAGAAGAGAAATTGCTGTTATTCCTGCTTTGGAATGGAGGCTCTGAGGCGCAGGAATGTTGATCGTGTCTGAGAGCACACAGCTGGAAGAATGTGTCCTAGAGATCTGAAGACCGGCAGCCAGGGTCAACACACACCCATGCAAGCAGACACGCATGCGCACATGCGGTCACACATTCACATACCTTGTGCTATGCCTCTGCTCTCCAAAGCCTTTTATTTAGAGAAAATGTAGCCATTAATGGCACTGTGAGCAGTCCAGTGCTAAACATTTGCTGCGCATTATCTCATTTACTGCTTTCAGGGATCCTAGGAGACAGAGCTCCATTTTATGGATACAAAACACATATCAGATGTCCATCAAGGCCCAATGTCTTAAAATGAGTGAATGAGCACACCAATCTTTGTCTTTCTAGAACATCTACTGTGAACCAATACAAAATAGTATAGAACAAGCAAGACAGATTAAGGAAAAAAGGGTGCTAATAAAATTCAAATTGGATAGAGAAAAGAACATGATTCTAAGTATGGAAAAACCAAGAGTGGTGAGAACCTAGAAATTCTTATATCACCAATGTAATAACTTAGTTTGCTGTAAAAAAAAAAAAAGTATGTTTTATTCATTGGTATAAATAGAATCATAAATTGCACTGTTATGGGGCAGACGTGAGAGGAGGGACCATAACAGTGGGGGATCTGAAGTGAACAAAACCCCTTCTGAAGTTTAGCTTGGGGGACCCAGAATCTAAATTTATGTCTCTTAGCAAGATTGGAAAAATATGAGAGCCAAACTGCCAGGTTCGCCTTGGAGTTCTTGTGCTGCCCACCAAGAAGCAAACGTTCTGATTGAGTGTTGAGCACAGCAGGAAATATCATTACAAACCTGGAATCCAGATTTCTACCAGAAAATGTGAAGCATCTGGCAGTTTTGAAAGGTAATCTTTCCAGATTTACTTTCACATAAACTATACTTGACTACAGCCACAGAAATCATGGGGGAAGATTGTTTTTAATGTAGTAGCTCAGAGAACAGCACAGAGAAACGTAAATGAAGGCAGCAGTTCATCTCCTTGATTAGCACAAAACAGGACCCCTAGACCTCCCTTACTCGTTACGAAAGGTAGATTCCCTTGTGTAGTCTTAAGGCTTTTCCCAGTTCTTCCTATGGAGCACATTAATTTCCAGGGAGTTCTGTGGGGTGCCTCTTTCCTGAAGCAATTGGCCATTGATTACCCATTAGTTTGGTGGTTGTTATCTTTCTCTACAGGAAGCTAACTAAAGTTTCAAATTATCTTTCATGACTTTGCTGTGAATGCAGAATCAACTTCCCTTTTTATTAGAAAGAAGCATTTAGTTATTTCTCTCTCTCTCTTTCTCTTCTTTAATTACAGTTCTAGCTTTAAATCTATGTGAATTAAAGAGAAATAGAGGGTTACCCTCTCTGCTTCTATTTATTGGAAATAACTGTGGTTTGGGACAAGCTTAAATAATAAAGAAAGCATTTTCACGGCTCTCAGCAATTCTGATGTCTCTTAGACAATTGCTCTCAGGGTAACTCCTATTGCAAACAAACAAGAGAAGGTGGGCCTTCTGTACGAAAACAGCTACTGAGTAAAATGGGGAACTTGAGACATTAGCAAGGATTGACACATGACATGTTTTTCAACATTGCAAAATGGAAACAAGAGAAGATCCCATAATTTAGACAAATATATAAAGACATGGAAGAAGTCATTACCAGCAGAGCACACATGGTGAAACATTTAAACTGCACAAGAAACATACAAGCCAAGCTGAAAGTGTACACTGATCAAAACTGTTAGGCAACACCACATTATCCTTTATTTCTCCCCCAAACAGAGCATACATTTGGATCTTAATTACAATGAAAGCAAATGCATGAAAGAAAAGTTTATTTCCCATTGTTACTTGTGTATAATTGAGAGCATGACAAAGGACTTCACAGCTATTGTGTATGGCAGATAAGTAACTTGGGTAGAAATCTTGCCCTACATGGCAACCAAGCAGCTGTTTATCATTGGCCTAATTATCAAGTAAATGAGATGCTAATTTCTATATTCATAAGGCATGCATGAACAAGTACTAATATAAGCAAAGCAGGGCTCAGTGACAAACTTAATAAATAAAACTGTAAGGTATTAGTAAATAGATACAAATAATGTTTAAAAGCTAGGCCTTAGCTGGCTGGGAAACTGGGGTTTTATCAAGCAGACCCAACCCTCGCTGTATTTAATGTACACATAGCCCAACAGAAGCCTTCTCCCTATCTTGCTAGTCTTTATTCAGCTCCTGCAGTGAGTGCAGACACTATTAGAGATGTTCAATGGGGACAAAATCAGACGCACTGTGCAGATTTAGAAATGGCCATTTTCAGGATTGTGGCACCAGGCTCCAATTTCTTCAGCACAAGACAGGGTGTCCTATGTTATTTATTGTTGTTGTTGTTTGGGGGGGCAGATTAATATTTTCAGAAAAAGAAAATAAAGGCTGCAGTGGAACACTGTGCTTTTCTTCTCCCAGTCAACAGTGCCCCTGTGGGTAAAGTCTGTATAGCACCCAGATTTCCTGTTTATTGACATGAGAAGAGAACTACTAATTAAAATAATGATGATGATAAAATAGTCATAACTCTGAGAATTAAAGCAAATAACAAAGCATGTGATGAGTTAATATTTTTAAAGATGCAGTCAAGATTGAAAAGAAAACTGATTATTTTTTTCTCTTTTAAGAATAGAATTTTAAGTTTTTGAAATCTTGGACAATGCTAGAAGCATTGAAAAATGCTGGAAAAGGCTCTTCCTCCACCTAGAACATAAGATTCTAAGTGATTTTGGACAGCTGATTGGCTTCCTGTTCACAAATTTCGGAATACCCAACATCATGTTGGTGGAGAAGAGCCGTAGATGTAGGAAGCTAAGCCCTCAGAGCCCAGCCATGCAGCTGCCAATCAGCTTTCTTCCTTCTCTTTTTACAGTGAAGACTCCAGGGGAGGTATATTGAATGACCTTCAGTAATATAGGGGTCACTGCGGATGGCAGCGAGACATGGGTGGTTTGTGTCTTTTCATTACCCATTACATGACACCGCTGACTGAAAACAGTAAGTCTATGTGAGTCTATTGTTGCTCGCTTCCCAGTCATAGATGCTGAGTGAAAGACGGGTGTGTGTTTTTTTCAGTTATATATATGTAATAACCACAGTGGTATCTCCTTGAACTTGGTCCCAGTTGCATTTTGAACCTCAGTCATCGAAAGGCACTGGATTCAGAACCTTGTTCTTTGTAATGGCAGTATTATTCATGATAATTCCACCTCGCTAAGTTGACAGATTTTTACACGGAATATGAGCGTTCAGACTCTGCATAAGTTGAAGTCAGCATTTGGCAGCTGTGACCACTGAAGTTCAGGCAGTGACAAGGTTTCAGGTAGGGTGGGGCACTTCCACTCACTCCCCCCCACTGCCATGATCAGCATGCTCAACCCAGCACACGTCACCAATGTACTTTGGTCCACAAATAGAAAGGCTCTGACTTACAACATGACACACAGAGTGGGACCTTTCATTTTTCTCAACACCCTACTCTTTAGGCATATATCCATACAGAATAAGGACAGCGTTCATCACTTACAACTGGAATCTTTCCTAGCAAAGAAACCTCATTTTCTTCTATTACTTTTACATCATAGTTCAAAAGAACTTAATTTTCTCATCATTTATTCCAACAGGCACAGAGCACTTAGTACCTTCTACAAATCTGTAACCAACAACCCTGTGTCAGGAGGACGTGTTTCCTTCAGTGGAAGACATGAGTGTTCACTGTTGACTCATCCTGGGGGAGAAAGCAGTATGGTGGGAATACATGCTTGACATCATCACCTTCGTCAGATTTTGTTAATTCTAAAATGATATGATTCTGTTGGTTTGGGTCAAAGATGATGTCGTGAATTTTTGTCATTTGACAAAATACGTGATGTCTCCAGCAACACAGTCTTACCATCAACTTCTAGTGGACACCTAAGAACAAGGAAAATAGCAAACAAGTAGAGAGGAAGTGTTCCACACCTTAAAGTGAGACTTTTACTTAGTGTTCCGGGGAACACTATCTCCTGTGCAGGGTGACTCCACTTAATCTCTTTTATATAAACACACATAGTTTTATAATAGAATATATATCTTATAAAAATGTTTCCATATGGCATTTCCATAACCATTCTTGGTGTTAGTTAGTCCACCCCTTGCTCTTGACTCTTCCTCTTGACTCTCTGGGAAAGGTGTGTGAACATCTTCATTCTTAGTGTTTTTCAAACTTAACTTTGACGTTTACTGAAGTATGATGTTCCTCAAGAAGCTCTCCACACTCCAAAACAGGCAAAACTTGGCTCCTAAAGGCCTGATTCATCAGTGGTAAGAATGTACCAGAACTTAACAATCTTTCCTGAGAGCAATGATAGATGAAAAATTACATCTGAAGAAAATTACCGTAAAGTCAGAGACAAATAGTGTAAAGTGAAATAAAAGCAAACAGAGAAGTTTTACTAGGGAGGATGATGCTATAGGATGACAAAAATTAGAGTTCAGCTAGGAACAAAGAATTTCCCCAAAATCAAGTCCAACAAAGTTGAAATTTTTCCACAAGAGCTTTGTAGGGCTAAGCATACATATACGTAGACCACTCTGCTTGACCAAGCAGAATCTCGCATAATCAGTTTGATTTCCTCAGACATATTGTTCACATCTGCAGACATTTTAAGAATCAGGATGCCCCTCACATTTGATGTACATCACCACTTCTGTCCTAGACTGAACTCTCATTTCTCTTTTGTCTAAGCAATGCTCATGTTTGTTCCCTCTGGTTACCTAAGGGCAGTATCTGGGGTGATGCTGTTTCAATCTAAATTCTCTACCAAGACCTGGGGACCTAAGTTCACAGGTAAGGTGAACTTAGACTGTTTACCTCCCAAGTGACAGAGAATTTCAACACTTTAAGGGAATCTCCACACCTCTCTACATTTTCAGTGTCAGAGTTGACAAGAACAAGGATACTTTATTTGTAGGCCTGAATATTGCATTTGATTGTATTCTTTCCTAGAGTCAGGGGCTTAGAATGGATTATGCAGAAATCAAATACTGGAATCTCAGTCTCTGTTTCTTTAGTGTAATTATAGATAATATTGTATCCTACAATTAAGAGAATTTCATGTGATGAATTATACAGTTCCCTTCAGCTGGGCAGGATAATTGTGTCTATAATACCAGTGGTGTAGAAGTGCAGAGAGGGAGAGTGCCATGAGTTCAACACCAACCTATCTGTCTCTCTGTCTGTTTACCAATTTACCTAACTCTATCTCTATCTGTCATCTATCTATCTATCTATCTATCTATCTATCTATCTATCTATCCATCCTCTATCATCTGTCTGTCTACATTCTTTTTTCTGAGCACAAAGCCACACACATAGCTGGACTCCTAACTCTACAGAGAGAACAGAGGCATCTGCCACAAGAAGCTGTAGTTGATAAGGTTTAAATCCTGATGGCCCTTTTGATTCTGTAAGACCTCAAAATTGAGGCTTTGACATGCAGATTTCATAAGTTACTTTTAAGTTATTTTCTGTGTTTAACAATTGGAGATCCTTTTAGAGACAATCTTTATGACCACTCCGCACAACAGGTGCAATGTTTTGCCGAGGTCCACCTGATCTCTAGCCCTTACGGTCTTTCTGCCCACTCTCCCACAATGCCTCCTGAGTTTTGCATGTATAGACAAAGGTACACATGTTTTATTAGTGCCCTATTACTCCACTGACACTCTTATCCCTATGATCAACAGGTTAACCATTGTCCAGTATTTAAAGAAACTTTACTAAAAACTACACTAATGTATGACTAGAGATATATAATTCAGAGAACTGTTGGTGGTTTACGGAGTCGCCTGTTCTAGCATGTCCATTTAAGCCCTGTTTCAGTTAGCCCAGCTCTCTAAACGGAAGCTCTTCCTCACATTGTTTCCAAAATCTGTCCATCAGTCAGTTTTGAACTTTTTGGGAATTTAATGAATTTCACATGTTACTTTATTAAATGTTTGTCAAACAAGCATTTTAATAAATTTCTTAACAACTGTGAAATAATTGTAAACCTTGCTCCATTGAGTTTAGGGGTTTCTGTTTTGTCCCCACCCCACTTTCTGAGAATCTTGCCGTCTAGTCCCAGCTCATCTCAGATTGGTGGTTATCTTGCCTCTGCCTCCAGCATGTTGGGTCACAATGGGTTACAACCACACTGGCCTGGCTTTAGTTCTCCGGCAGACTACATTGCTATGATTTGTTTTGCCTTTTTTTTTTTTTTTTTTTAATTTTGTAACTTTACACACCAATCACAGGCTCCTCCCTCGTCCCCTGCCAGTGGCCTCCCTCCTTCTATTTCCCCCTTCTTTTTCTTCTCAGAGAAGTGGAGGCCCCAAGGGGTATCAACCCTCTCAAGTCACAGCAGGACTAGAGCATCCCCTCCCCCTCACTGGGGCCTGAAAAGGAAAGTGACCCAGTGGCAGGTAACAGTCAGATACAGCCTTGATCCAGTTGTTAGGGGACCACATGATGACCACACTGCACATCTGCTGCATATGTGTAGGGAGTTCTAAGTCGAACCCATGAATGCTCTTTGGTTGGTGGTTCAGTTTCTGTTAGCCCCCATGCAACCAGGTTAGTTGACTCTATAGGTCTTCTTGTAGTGTCATTGACCCAACTCTTACACAGAACTCCCCAAACTAGGCCTATTGTTTGGCTCTGGGTCTCTGCATCTGTTTTCATCAGCTGCTGGATGAAGCTTCTCAGAAGACAGTTATCCTAGGCTCCTTGTCTGCAAGCAGAGCAAAGCATCATTAATAATGACAGGGGTTGGCTCTCTCCTACGGAGTGGGTCTCAAGGTGGGCCAGTCATTGATTTGTCATTCCTTCAATCTCTGCGCCATCTTTACCCCTACATCTCTTGTAGGCAAGACAAATTTGGAGTTGAAGGTCTTATGGGTGGGTTGGTGGCCACCTCCCTCCACTAAGAGTCCCAACTGGCTAAGGGAGGTGGCAACTTCAGGCTCCTTAACTGCATACCACCCCAACCCTCTGCTGCTAGGATTCTCAGCTAGTTTCATTCCATAGACCCCAGGGATCCTCCCCTGTCTCAGAGATTGCCCCCATCAGTTTCAGTTCTCTCTCTCTACTAGTCTTTCCCCTCACTGCCAGCCTTGCTCTCCACACACCTGATTCCCCACCTTGTTTCCTGACAATGCTTTTAAATCAATATTTCAGTTCTTATTAATTTTTAAAGCATAAAATTAACTAGCAGAATGGTTAGATTGTTCTTTTTTTTTTTTTTTTTTTGGCATACCTGATAGTCTTTCTATGTTTCCTTCCCCTGCAACACTCTAGCTTTCTTTAGAGGATTTTCTTTCCTTAGATTGATTTTTAATTTTGCTCTCTCTTTCTCTGTCTGTCTCTGTGTGTCTCTGTCAGACAGAGAAGAAGAGACAGAGAGAGACAGAAAGATAGATACTAAGAGTACACGTGCTTTGACTCACTTGTGAGTGGCCATGTCTGTGGAGGTCGAAAGAGGTCATCAGATCTCCTGAAGGTAGAAGTACAAGCGGTTGTGGGCCACTGGCTGTGGCTTCTAAGAACCAGTATCAGGTCCTTTACAAGAGGAGCAAACACTCTTGACTGCCTAGACATCTCCTCAGTTCCTACATTGATTCTTAAGCTCTCAAAGGCAACATGCTATAATATTGTTGCTTCTTCACAGCTGGATTTTTTTTTTTTGTATTCTTTTCTCCAAAGTAAATTTAAATTTTCTTCTTTTTTTCTTCTTCTTCCCCCCTCTTTCTCTTCCTTTTTTCTTCTTACTCCTTTAAGCAGTGAGGGTCCTATAAGCATCTGTAGCCCTGAAACTGTACCTTGAAAGTGATCTTGTGAAGTCCTTAGATCTTCCCACTGTTTACTCTTCTGCCTTGTATCAACTGGGTCAGAGGAATAACTCAGAAATCAGGAAAGTTGGCTTCAATTGTTAAGAAAGTTAACTGGGCTGGAGAGATGGTGGGCTGAAGAGATGGCTTAGGGATTAAGAACACTGACTGCTCTTCCAAAGGTCCTGAGTTCAATTCACAGTAACCACATGGTACCCCCCAACCATTTATAATGAGAACTGCTATCCTCTTCTGGCCTGCCTTTGTCTATGCAAGCACAACACTGAATACATAATAAATAAATAATAAAAATAAAGAAAAGAAAGTTAACTGTTAAGCCAAAAATGACTAACAACGTTCTTAGTTCTACATAGCTATAGTTTCTCAATAGCATGGCAATCCTATTAAATTAGATAAAACCAATCATCTTGTTCCAGTACATGAATAATCCATTGTTATTTGTCAAATTCTTCTAAGGAACCTAAAACTTTATACCTCCCTCTCTTCATTCTTCCCTTTCACCTTCTTTTTCTCTTTGTTCTTTCTTTGCCTAATTTTATTCTTCCTTTATCCAGATTCTCTGACTTGGGCTAATTGAATATCATTTTTCAGTAACAGTGATCATAAATCACCAAATGTCACCTTTAGCTAAACATCACAGTTTCTGTAAAAGGTGAGTGCGTCACAGCAGATTTGCTCATGGTCTTTCCTTCTCAAGCCCACACTCACCAGGTCTTGCAAGGAAATCAAACAAGAAACACATGCTTGTTGCATTTGGTCTTTATAGTTAAACAACTTGTGGTGAGAATCTGGATAAATTGTATCACCTTAACTAAGTATCTTCTTAAGTTCATAACTAGGTTTCAGGCATATACTAAGCTGTACATGGATTTTTCTTGCCTAATCTTTTGCAGTGCATAATATATTTCCACATTTTGTAGATAAAAATGTGAATTTTACAGAAGAAAAAGACATTTCCCAAACCACACACTAACTAAATTTCCTTTAGAATCTTGATCTATGTCTTCATCTGGAGAAGTATTTAAACAAAATAAATTTAGAATTTTATATAGTACATTAAAAAATTATCTGGAAACAAAGGGATTATTTGGGAGAAAAAATAGATTACTAATAAATGTATGTAACAAATTCCTTAGAAATGAAAGTATATCTTCTCTTGGAATTGTTTTATTGCATCCCCTGAATCAGGAAGAGCCTGATGGGCTATGTAAGCCAAAGATCACTCCATGGCAGAGTTTACCTGAATAAGGTTAGTAATTTCTGCAGAAAGGCAATGGTTGATTAATCAAGGTCTATTTGTTAGCAAAATTTTCCATCCTGGTAGGATGTTTTGTCACTGTTGGTCTTTAACTTTCTCAAGTTCTCAAAAGTACTTGGTCTACCACATAGCTTTCTCTTGCTTCCTGAGAAGCAAGATTCTTTCGAATCTTTTTCTTTTACAAGTTGTCCCTAACACATGTTGTTTTGCTATTATTCCTTGGGTTATTAACAATATTGCTATTAGTGCTGATATCTGACCTTTACTTATTGCAGACTCAACCTCAAAGTATGATTCTCTTGATATTTCCCCCAACATCTTTTCAATTCATCTTTCCTATACCAATCATCAAATCCTTCAAAACTACTCTTCCTCTATTTAATTATGCACGTTTAACAACTGAAACAGTAAAGTACTATAGCAATGATGTAGCTTTCCACTATGAAACCATGGATGCATTTTGTTGGCAAGTAGACCTCTGGTTACTGCTGTTCTGCAGAGTCATGAAGATGACATGCCAGGTCACTATGCTTTCCTTATTCAGGATATTTTAGAAATTCCCAAGGGATGGAGATGACTCTATTCCTAAAGAATTTTAAACCTTCTCATCATCAGTGAATACATTGCATGGTCCTGCTTCTGAGTTTTTGTCTACAATATTATAATTGTTTTGGCTATAGATGTAGAAAAATTTTCCAATTGAATTACACAGGAATAGAACTAAACAGATGTTAAATATAGGAACTAACATTTTCTATTTCTAGAAGTAGTAAAAATTCTATATAGCAAAACTCTTAGTACAATGAGCAAGAAGAATGGGATGGAATCAATCTATGTGATTTGATTCAAGCAGAAACAAAATTGAAAGTAAAAAGAGTCTCAAATAAAACAAAATATTATATACAAAATTTCTTTTATATAACTATTATATATAAATTCTAGATGAAAATATAATGTGCTCAAATGTAACCAGATAATATGCAATAAATATTTGCTATATGTATTAATCTAAACTCTTAAGTCATGACTCCTGAAAAAATAAGAAATACTTAAATATACAAATGAATGGCTGCTCCAGTTTTTGGCTATTTGCTTAATACATATCTATAGCAGCAATGGAATCTTGCATGGAGTAGCATTGTTTGTGGCTGTAAGAATGGAAGTGGTGATATCCAAGGACTGGAGTGACAGACAGAGAGAGTTGGACAAAAGAAGATGCAGTGAGAAAGGGGATATAGTAGAAATTATAATAAGTGGTTTTTTCCCTATGAGAAGGACTCTATAATTTTTATAAGTTTTTATACTATCCTTCCAAGGAAACTCATAATAAAGGTCAAGAGCTCAGCCATGATGTTTGAAGTCATTCTATGTGAGTTTGAAGAAATACCTGTGAATAGTTCAAAGTTCTTCAGTTTTATTCAGGTCTCTGAAAGCGCCATCCTCAAACCTCTGTTGCATCTCTTTCACGGGTCTATTCTCAGAAGTTAGTGAACCAGGAATGTGACAGCAGGTTTCAGAAATGCGTCACATTTCCCAGGCCCAGAGCAGACTGAGAGAAGCCCTACTCTGATCACTCAGTGAGTAGGAGCAGAACTGAAGAGCTGACTGCCAGAAATGGATGAATAGTGAGAAGACAGAGTGCATAGATTAAATCAACCCTAAACTTCATTAACTGTAAATAAAGTAGAGCAATGATGGGGGCCTGTGATGAAAGGCCCCTTGCTTGGGCAGAGAGGGAGACCTCTAGGTCAGAAGGGGTTTGAAAATATTGTGGTCCAGAGCAGCTAATAATGGGAAAACTGAGCTTGCTAGACAGTTTGCAGATAGGGTCAGGACAGGAAATTAATAGAAGAATAATGGTTGATCTCTTGATTTCTCACTACTAAAATCAATTAAGTCTTTATCATCATGATCACCAAATGGCCAAGAACAAGATAGTTTGACTCTTATTGGAGCAATTGCCCTACAAAGGAAGCTCTTCTCTGTGCCTGTGTAGACATTTAACATATGCCATGTATGAAAGGGCTCAATGAGAGAAGCTTAGACACTCCTTCCCACTTCAATACTTTTTCAACTTTTAAAATAAAAATTGAAAATAATTTTAATAGAAAAATGTAATTAGAATTTGTTACCAGAAATTGATTTTTTGTAGGCATCCATCTAACACATACTTATTTAATATTTACTACAGATTTGGTTCTCTCCCTCATTCCCTCCCTCCTTCCCCCCTCTCTCACACACACCCTAAATCTGTGGCTGATTTGTCACAGATGAAACGAGTACCACCTATATGCACTTTAGCTCAGAGTTTGCAGGCTCCATAACAGTTGTAGAGGTGAGCACACGAAGCGATGGGTCACAAAGTGTCACAATCAGCAATGAACAAACATCGCTCAGCGCATGTTTTTTCCTTTTTTTTTTTCTTTTTCTTTTTCTGTTTTCTTCAGTCCAGGACCTAAACAAAGGGAATGGTGCTGCCCACATTCCTTTGTCAGCTGACTCTTCTTCTTCAGTTAAACGTCTCTAAAATTACTCATAGGAAAGCTTACAAGTTTGTTTTCTAAGTGATTTCAAATCTAGTAGAGTCAACAGTAAAGATTAACATGCCTGAGAAGTAAAATAAACATAAGACTCCCTTGCAGAAGACACCAAGCCCATTACACCCTGACTCCTCCAGATAAAACCTGTATTAGTCAACTATGTTTTAATATACCTCTAAAAATGAGTTTGGGATGCATATTTCTTCATTTATATTAATTATTTTAGATATACATTCTTAAAATCTAAAAGCTCAAATTTCTAAATTGGTGTTTGTTCCCACAGTAAGAAAAACAGTATTCACAGAAGTAGATATGAAAACAACACAGAAAGCAATCATTAGCTGTGTGGCTGGTTCTCTTGGGTCTAATCCTATATCCTTAGGTGCTGCTCTAAGTCATATATTGAAAATTATGTAATTATTTGGAACCAACATAACCTCCCATTCTTCTTTGCTGAATCCAAATCCTAAATCATACAGGTGCTATCTCATGTATCTCATGCTGGTTGACTTTAATGGCAATGCTTTGCTCGCTATTCCTTTTATTCAGCCATTAGCACAGATTCTATATGAATTTAGCTGTAAAACAGCATTGGGTATGTCCTAGTACACGTCAGCACAGTTACCAGTGTGCCCATGTCATCAGTAAGGTACTGTTTGAATGTTTCATTCAGAAGTCATTTAACCAGAAGTGCTGATATTTTATAGGTAAAATGTCTACTGGTTTCTTCCATAAATTATACGAGTAGAAAAGATTCAACAAATTACTAGGCTGGGAGATAAATACAAAAAAGCTCACATGATTATGTATACTGTCCACCTGCTTGAGTATTTTATCATAAATTGTCCAAGAACATTGAGGGACACCAAAGTTTTTACTGCCACTTTTTCTAAGTGGTAAAAAATCGATCACCATGCTTGGGCACAAGTTTTTTTCTCTAAAGAAACACCAAATATAGTTTTCAGTACATCTTCTATTTCTTCCTCAGTCAGACTCTTAAACTCTACCAGATCTATACTGTCCTTATAATTAAATCTCCTATAGGTCAGGGTGGAGCCAACCAAGCAGTGAACCCCTTCTGGCGTCTGCAAGGAACAAAAAGATTTGCTTGTAAACACAGACGCTGGCGATGTCTGAAGGTAGGTATTCGTGGACTCAAAATCCTCAATGGTACGAGGCTCAAGAGTAAAAGAATAAATTTTTCGATATTTGTTCTTCTCAAGGAGGTCTGTGTTAACAAATTCTTGGTTTGGAATGTACTGCTCTCTTCTGATTTGGTCCAAGTACCAGGTTCCATTCTCTTCTGTCAAAATGAAGATGGCAGGCACCTGAGGCTGATTCTTCCCTGATGTTAATTCCAGAGGCTCCCACATCTGATAGGAACGTCCAAACCCAGCATCGACAATGTAGTCCTTGTCGCCGATGGTCACCTGTACTAGCAGGTGAATCATACCACTGCTGTACTTATTGGCTGCAGTGTTAAAGACATATCCTCCCAACATTGTGGTTTCAAAGCCCGTTATGGTCAGTGCCCAGTACAGCAGATGATTGACCTGGAGACACCAACCACCCCGCTTCTTCCTCACAATTTGATCAAAGATGGTGTCTAAGTTCAGCTCCATAGATTCCCCACAATGGATGTTCAAGTTCTCAAAAGGAATGGCTCGTATCTGGTGCTGAAGGATTGCAGTTAATGTCTTCAAGTCTAGTTTATTCCTGGAGTTCTGATAACCAATTCTTTCAAAGTATGCTTCAATGTCCATGGTTTCCCAGCTACCAGGGCTGCGACCAGACCAAGAAGACCTGAAAGTGGGCTGAAGGAGTCTGGCTCCAGAAATTGATTTTTAAAGCTTCAAATGCCATTTTTCTCTCTTCTTTGGCTACCTTCCAGGAAACTTTTTTTCCATCAACATCTATACAATGCTGGGTTTCATCAGCACATGAGACTTAAGATGGACAAAAGAAAATGTCTTTAGCACTGGTCAAAAGAAGCTATTACTGTACCACTTCTCAGAAATGAAAGAAAGGTAAAACTTCATTCTCTAGATGCCTAGACTAGATTGAGGCTAGGAGAGAGTCTTCTTGTCACATATAGGGCACTGAGTTGAGGCTGATTTGGTGGAAACTAGGTTCTGAGCTCGGTTCCTTATTTTCCTTATTTGGAGAACAACAGCATCTCTTCTGGATCTTAAAGATGTGGCTGGTCTAGGTGGCCCTCTGATTGAGGCCAACCACAAGCACTGAGGGAAAAAAAATAATGCGGATTACAAGAACATATTGTCATGTTAAATAAATGGTATGATGAATTACATGGTAGATTAAGTGAAGGGGCAGATTGGAAATGCTATTTAAATGATTTAGTTTCTTTTGTGTTAATTTATGTAAGGCTATGAATTCCCAGATGACCCAAAAGAATAATATTACTTTGTTAAATTGCTGTGTGATTGATTTTCAGAGTTTTGCAAAAGTAAAGAAATCCTGAAATGTAACATGGATACTGATTTAACACTATTATTTTAATTTTATTGCACACACACACACACACACACACACACACACACACACACACACACAAACAAACAAACATATGTCCCCGATAGAGCCTTTAATAGATTTAAATCCTTTCTGGGTCTCCCTGGGCAGAATGCCAGGATCTGAACTGACCACCGGCCAGATCTAGGCACACTGATGTTTGCTTGGCAGCACCAAATTCTCTTTCAACACTGCCCTCAGCTGCATTCCTTTCCCCAGCGCCTAAAAATGTTGAGGAATGCTAAGACTATCTTTATGACAGCATAAGGTTCTTTGTCACACATATAAAATTCAGGGGACTTTTACAGCAGCAGCTGCTATACTAGAACTGGGAGAAATAATTCTCCAGGTAATCACAAAAGATAAAAGGAAAAGGGATAAAAAGGAGAAATAGAAACAAATATATTATTTCCAGGCAAAATAGCAACAGTGCAGAAGGGGGGTGCTAAGCACTAGAATTTATTGTGCTGTGACTATGGTTTCAAGGTTCCCATTGAGCCCAGGAAAAGGAGAATTGCAGGAGTCAGATGTGAATGTCACAGCCAAGAAATGCTGTCAGCTACAATACTGCCAGCTCACTGGTCTCCAGGGCCGGAACTGTAGAAGTGGTTTTCCAGTTTGAAAAATCTAAAGATGTAAAGAAAAAGAAAAAAAGCATATTTAGTCTTTCAAAATGTTTGATAAGCTGGTGATTGTGTAATGGAAAGAAGAGAGTAAGAAAGCTTTCAGATAGAGCACTACGTCCCTAGACCATGCACATTTATTAGGCAGAAGAAAAGTTTTTACATGAAGAAACGTGAGACTGAAGATTTTGGACATGCTCTGTGGAGCCAGAAGTACAAAACAAAAGAAAGTATGTAATGAGGTTGCCTCATTATTTCATAAATGTTGACTTTGTGATGCATACTTATTGCAAGAGCTATGAGGGAAGGCAAATTCCTTAGATCCCCTGTGAAGGAACAGTGAAAACACTGACAAGCAATCCCTTGAAAATAAGTGAGATCATTCATTTTAGGGGTCTCTGGTTCTGACATCTGTGATGATTTGAACAGCTTGGAATAAATTCAGGCAGATAATCCACTCAAAGCAGACACGTATACGGAAATTTCTAGCACACACTCCCACATAGCTTGCAGTTTTTGCTCGCCTTAAAGAAGTGCTTTTCCCTGAGAAGTGTGCCTGCTGAAGCATGGTGTGCCAGTCATTATGGTGTCTTTGTGGTTCACACTGAGCAAGCTGCCTGCTCCCAGCTGGAGCCAGTGTAGTTTGGTCTCTAAAGATTTCTCAATCTACAGATCTAAGGTATCAAAAAATAATGGTTGATGTTTCCTTTTAAAGTGTTAAACCTTCTCGATTTATGGACAATAATTTGTAGCACTTCCTTTGAATACCTGGTAAAAGCAACTCTTAGGTATTTTTTTTTATTGCCCTGTTCAAGGCATCTGAGTGTTTCATGTTCTCCTGTAGGACATTGGTTGATAGACTACAATAGAGAGGCGTTTGTTCTGTGTGCCACTCAGCTAATTAGGAAACTGGCTCACTGCCTGCCTCTCTGAGTACTCCAGTTTTCTGAGCTTCCAAACCAGCGCCTGAGTTTTCAATGTTTGATGTGCTGATGGACTTCACACACTTCGCCCATTGCCTCCTTATTTCTGCTCACTTCCTAGGCCCACAGCATTGTCTAGTTTCTGTCCATTTTATTTCTACTTTATGAACAGGTGGCTTGCTAGGCTATGACTTCATTCATTACTGGAAACAAACTCACATAAATAAATATAACAATTTGTCAAGTTTTGATTCTTTTAACATATCTTAATGTGTTATAGTGATAAAATTCAATTATTACAATTCTCCAGATTACAGTCAGACCTGTCAAATATAAGACAGATTAGTTTCTTTGACTACAGGATATCTCTTTCATTGAAATACTATAATGGAATAAGCCCTTAGAAAAGACTTCCTGATATTGCTTTACCCAAAGTATTTTCTCAAACTTTCCTGAAAAGAATATGTTCTTTATTTTGGTGCTAATCAATATGATAAAAGTATCTGCTAGTGAAAGCACTGACTGACTTCTGGGTTCAGTTCTTGTTGGCCCTATGGGGAGGCCTTGGTATCCCCCTTGAATAAAGTGTCCTCAATGATAATAATTTGAACAAAATACAAACAACCAAGATGAATCAAGCCTTGACAACTAGGCCCGAATTTTTGATAAAAATGGGTACAAGGCATGGAGCAATCATGACTCAAGGATGGCATGAAAAGTTTGCATATTGTTTTTAATATGTCTGTATAAAATCATCAATAAGCATTTGGAAAATATACAAATGTATCTTGAGGGTATCTAGCTGTCTAGAAGCATAATTTTGGGAGTCATTGTGATATATTTTTATCTAATTAAAGCCCAGAAAGTGAACAATTTAACTCTTGATGTCTCAGTAAAACAAAGAGAGTGTCTGACAGAGGATAAATGACATGAAGGTACAGCCAAGGGTGGGCTCTAAAGCCAGACTCTGGGGATACAAAAGAGCAGCTTGGAAAGAACGTCATTACCTCTTGAATATAGAGTTAGCGCATCAGAAGCAGAAATAATCTTAACATTTGGAAGAGAGGCTGCTGGCCTTCATTGGTATCTTGTAATATTTGTAAGTCAGTTTTTCATAGTTGAATTCCTTTTTAACAGGAGCTGATGTGGAGAAAATATTTGTAACAATAGAACTAACTCAGCCCAGGCCAATGGTGTCGAGCATTAGTTACCTTGTTGATTTCATTACCGTAAGATTCCCCAGTATGAATTATTTAGCATAATGATTTTCTTCAGCCCTTGTATAGAGAGTAGTTCTGTACTTACAATGAAAAAAAAATCATAAGAATACAAACTGTTCCATGAAGTTTGATTTAAGTTCAAAAAATTTATTCTCTAGGGTCATAGTGGTTTATCCAATGTGAAATGTGTTGTGCTCTGCAGAAGGTGGACTCTGGCTGTGCATTTAAATGGAGCTAATGGATTTCTTCTGTGCAGTCCAGCCTGGGGAGAAATGGAGAAGCCAGTGCAATAAACCATGCAGCTGAATTGCTCACTTAGGTTTTCTGGATTGTAAGAGTAGAAGTGGTATTTTTGACCCTTTTCCCTAAAGTACTCCTTTTCTCCCCTTTGCCGTGATTCTTCTTCCAATGTGGCATAACCTGTCTTGTCTGTGTTCCTTCAGGCCTTCCTGTATCTCTCCTCTACCTTCCCACCTGCCTCCCTCCCTGTCATTTACATTTTTTTAAATGAATGCCAGTCTCTTCAAGATGATAGATACAAAGAGATATTTGTGGCATGCTCATAAATATGTTTCCTATGAGCTGCTTTCGGAAAACCCCAAGATGCATGTGAAGAGTTGTAAAACTCTATTGACCAGGTACAGAAGAACTTGACTTTACAGAAGGAACTGGTGTGTTTTGCATCCTGTATCTGTTTATTTATTTAGTGCTTTGTACCAGCTTCCATTCTGTTCCTTCTAATTTTTTTCTTTTTCTTTTTAAGTCTGGGGTTATGGGAGGCATGCTGCTAACTTAGGCTTTTGGTTCAGGCTGTACACTCAGCAGAGAACTCAGTTTTTGTTGTCTGTTTTGTTTTGTTTTTCATATGATCCTAAGGAATTGGCCTGTATAGCTCTCAGTGGGAGGTAACAGATTTTTATGATTCTTAGGAAACTACATTTTTTGTAAACATCTTTTATACTCTCTATGCATAGTAAAAACTGAAACCTTTACTTTGACCTTCAGATGAGAGAATGTTTTGTAGGAAGAGAAACAACCATAGCTGTGCCTTCCTTCTTTCTCTGCCCTGTATGATGAAGTAGACGTTATGAGCACTGGCTGGTCTTCTAAATGTCCTGAGTTCAATTCTCAGCAACCACATAGGGGCTCATAACCATCCATAATGAGATCTGGTGCCCTCTTCTGGTCTGTATGCACACATGCAGTACAGAACACTATATAAAAAAAAGTAATAAGTAAATCTTTTTTAAAATGCTTCTTAAGTTCAAGAATCTTGTCTCTTATATCTTTGCTTCATAGACAAGGCAGTAGCAATGCTGCCATGAATGTTGTTTTAGAAGTAAGAAACATCTGAGTTCTAACTATCTGAAACATCTCACCATGGATAAGTTGGCTGACCTATACAAAGCTCATTCCCTTCATCTAATAGCTACCTTAATAGTCTCAAAAAAGTCATGAGTGCTGGTTAATTGGTAGCAAGGACCATAGGTATATGAAGCATGTGGGCAAGACCTGATATAAAATGCCAGCTCTTAAGTTCAGCATCATTTTCTTCTCTTTCTGTGAGGCTTCATTCCTATTTAAAAGTACATGTTGATGTGAAAAAAAAAAAATAGGAAAGCATGTTAAACCATCTAAAGATTCACTTGCCATGTGGGATTATTACAATTTCTAAGTTACATTTCAAGATATCACTTATGACAGTTTAGATCTATTACAGTTATTGAGTGTCTGCTGCATGCTAAACCCTCTGCTATGTGAGCATGCATATTCAAGATCAAAAGCCCAGGGCTCTGATGTCCAGGAACTCACATTGAATGAATAGCATTGATAATTACATGTATGATTCTTTTTTAAGGTAACTTACCCACTATGGTATCTATTCACTTGTTTCAAACTCAAACCTATACAAATTATATGGGAGTAGGAAGAGGAAATTAATTAAACTGGAAGACTGTAACATCTCTTTGCTTAATGTTAGTTGAATTTAAGAGGAAAAATAAAATTTAGGGAAACCCTATCTTTGAACATTAAATCTGCTTGGAAGAACTTTAATTACTCAGAAGAAAGAAGAAGCACAGAACAGTAGAACCTTGATTAACTGAGAAACGGGAACTTGGATAAAAGGATTTTCTTGCTAATTCTCTTTAAAAGGAAAGTCTGTGTTTTGTCATTGCTTTTCTTATCCTCAATAATGTTGGCTCAAACAGTGCTTATGGAGTTGATGTAGATTTGACACAGTGGTACTATGGTGGACCTGAATGATTCACAATATCAAATTCTTTTTTTTAGAGCTATGCCCAAAGTTTACATATTTTTTAAAATTTTTTTATTAATTACACTTTATTCATTTTGTATCCCCCCATAAGCCCCTCCCTCCTCCCCTCCCGATCCCACCCTCCCTCCCCTTTCTGCATGCATGCCACTCCCCAAGTTCACTGATAGGGGAGGTTCTCCTCTTCTTTCTGATCTTAGTCTATCAGTTCTCATCAAAAGTGGCTGCATTGTCCTCTACTGTGGCCTGATAAGGCTGCTCCCCCCTCAGGGGGAGGTGATCAACAAGCAGGCCAATCAGATTATGTCAGAGGCAGTCCCTCTTCCCATTACTATGTAACCCACCTGGACACTGAACTGCCATGGGCTACACCTGTGCAGGGGTTCCAGGTCATCTCCACAAATAGTCCTTGGTTGGAGTATGAGTCTCTGGGAAGTTCCCTGTGTTCAAATTATCTTGTTCTGTTGCTCTCCTTGTGGAGTTCCCATCCCCTCCAGCTCTTACTATTTCCCACTTCTTACATAGAATTCCATTCACTCTGCCCATCAGTTGGCCTTAACTCCAATGGGTTTATTATCTTATAGACTCAAAGAGATATTAACTCTTTGAATAAACAAAACAACAATGTAAGGAAATGTGTAACCAGCTAGAATTAAATGAATGATTTAAAGATTAGGAGTCCGGGGAGTGTTGGCTGCCACTGAAGTGTGGCATGGGGTGGAAATTAAACACACCGAGCTGTCATGACAGGGCAGAATACCAACAAGTATAAGGGCACAGCACTGGAAAGAGTTTCATACAACAGACAAGGCCAGGGCAGAGAATAAATAGGACAGGATACATCAAGTGGTGTATTTCATGGGAGCTTAACTTGAGCACGTACAAATCTTACAATTGAGCTGGTTGTGAGGATTAGCAGTCCTCACATTTAATCAGCCATGTATTTGATACCATTTGGATGTTATCCCCTTTACACTCCAACAGCAAATAGTCATGCCAAAAGGATAGTACCCCTATGTATGTGGTAAGGAAGAGAGGTCTATGTATCTGCGTTGTATAATCACAATAGAGAAGGATCATCTACAGACCCAGACACTTAGCATGCACTGGCGCTCACAGAACCTCATTCTGGACTTTGTACCCTCCAAAACTGTGAGAAAACTTGCTAATTCTTTGAGTCAACCAGTCTATAACACTTTTTGTTCTAGTAATGTAAACTGACCAAGACACTCCTATTTTCATAGTGATGAGAAAGGAAAATATCTCTCCATGTGCTTGGAGAACACTCATAAAGTCTTATGGAACAGCATTGTATTCTTCAAAGTCTGTAATCCTGCCTCTCCAGAATTTCCTGTGTCTCAGCATCTCACCAACAGGCCTACTATGAGAAATAAATCCTGAAAGATGCTAATGTTTACTTACACATTAAAGAACATAAAATTTTATATCTAGAAGAATGATAGGAAGGTCATAAAACCGTATGTGTACTTTACATCAGTGTTGGTTTTCACTGAAGGGACTTGGCAAAGTCAGCTGTACACATACACATACACACAAAAGTAATGTAAAAAATTAAAGACTAAAATTTGGTTAAAAAACAGTGTAATTAAAATAATATTCACAGTCTTTAATGGCCTACTTTGTTTCAGGTTCAATACAAAACACAAAATAACATCTTTTGAGATCTAGAAACATTCCTGAGGAGTAATATCATTGACTCCATTTTATAGGAAGGGAAAGCATGGTTGGGAAAAGTTAAAGATTATATAACATTAGTCAGTAAGTCACCAAGTCAGAGTTTCAACCTTAGCTCTTTCCAATGAAGATCCACACTTCCAACTAACATGCCACAATAGCCACTGAACTTTGTTCCTAACGAGGAAATTAAACAACAAAGAGTTTTTTGGTAATTCTCTTCTAATAGTTTGTGCTGTGTTCTCACATGAGGAATTTCAGAGTGGGAGCACTTACTGCTCTTTAATTTTAAAAGGGCAACAAAGAAAATCTTTCCTTCTTTCGTCCCTTTCTACCGTATTTCAGGTGATTGTTGATAGTCCCAATCAAGGGTCTTGGTTGCGGCAGCTTATATTAATGATTACATGCAGTGTAATAAATACAAATTTAACTGTCTACCGGGTTTGAAGAATAATAGATATTATATTCCTTCTAAAGTAAATGATCAAAAATAAAGTACTGCAATCCAAATTGTAACTGAGGAGGGAATTCATGCTTAGAAATGGGAAAATATCTCGAAGAACCAACGTAGAGTCATATTTGTAATGAGCGAAATGGCACCTCTGTAGTTGCACTGCCTACATAATGTAAATCAGGAACAGAGAAGTATTTTAGTTTTAAATTGCTTTTTAGGACTGTTGAATTCCTGTTGTTTTATATACAAGATTGATGTCAACATGTTCTCTCTGTCTCCATTTTCTGTGAAAGGAATATTAATCTTTGATTACCGCCATAATCATGGGAGTAGGAGCTTACTGGAGTGTACAGCTCATTTTTTTATTATTTTTTCCTAACAATAAGGTTTTCACTTTTAAAGTTGTTACTTTATGCATGTTGAAGCTGTGAAGAGGAGGCATGGACTCTCTAAGAAATTAGTGGCCAATCATATTCAAGCAACCCTACTTTCTTTAAGCTCATACATAATCAAAGACATTAGAATCACTTTTTTTTTTTATCTTAACATCTGATCTCTTTTTCTTTGCTCATCTCTAGGGCAAAAGGCATTCTTTGCCTGGATCTTTTTCATAAGAAAACCTAATTGCATACACAGTGCTTCTTAAATAAAAATAAAAGTATGCTGAAATATCTTTGACTTTGGTTCCAGTCATTTTTCCTCCAAAGTTATTTTGTGGCTTCTAGGTGAAAACGACAGTCATGGACTCTAAGCCATATAAAATTTGTCTTTTGAAGATTGCCAGTTTTTCATTATCAATCATGTAAATCTCAATTTGAGTAATGGTAGTTTCCTAGGCTTCAGAGTCTAACCATTAACTTGGGGATTAGGCAGTCTTCTTCAATTAGATCAAGTCTACAAGTGACAGTTTTAATAAAGTAATGTGATACATAGTAATCTCAACTATGCCATATGTAAGCCTGAGATGTTAGTCAAGAAAACTACTGATACAATAAAAGGGAAATCTTTCATTATTGATGGAGTAGAGTTTTAAGTTGCCACACTTATCTTCACTACAGTAATAATAATAAAAAAGAGTAACAAATTGAAATTCAGATATTTTTCTTGGGCTCATCAGAAAACAGATGTTACCCATCATCTCCAGGTCTGCTGAGATGAGTGCAGACAGCAACAGCAGAGATTTGTCAACTGTGAAGAGGAGCCGCTAGAGACACATTTCTGTGTGGACATTTCCGTGGCTGTCTTGAACACTTGCTAGCTCCAGAGTAAACTAGCTAGAAAAAGAGAACCACTGGAGGCCACAGCTTAGGAACAGGCACCGAAGTATCCTAATCACCCAGAAATGCAAAAGAGACAAATTAGTGTGGTATGGGCCGTATAGATTCTTTCTCTCTGCTTGCTATCAATGAAAGATTGTATTATTTTTTAAAAAAAATACTAACCAATTCTTCCTTAGGAATGTTATCCACTCCATCCTTATTAGTGTCAGGGTAGGTTACTCTGCCTAATTTTGCCAACAAAATGTCAGAAACTGAAAAGAAGTAACAATGAATGCCTGATTAATGTCTCATCTCCTTCACCTTCTATGATATTGATCAAGCATTGCTAGCCAGAACCAAGGAGTATGAGTATAAGCAGATCCCAGCCACACCTTCACAACTGACTGAATGAAAGTCAAAGTTCAATCAATCAATCAATCTTGGATGTAAGCCAACAGAATTTTAGAGTTGATTAACTTGAGGCAAACGTACCTGTAGACATTCTGCAGGATTAGTGATGCCACAGGACATTAAAAACAGTTGTTTTCTTGCTTTTTATAGTAACAGCAATTAGATGACCGTGCTCTGATTACTGTACAAATGTTTCCCTCAAGGGTGCACTTGACAATAGTTAACAATATCCGCATAGATGCAGCCACCTTGGTCATTCAATAAGGACTTTGGCTTAAGTCCTTATCCATTTAACAATCTGTGTAGTTCACTGAGAAGATTATTGCACTTAATAAAGAAAAAACTTCACAAGAAGGTCTGGAAAGCAGGGACAGATATAGTGAAATGGTGAAAAGGTACCTCTTTAACCGTGAAAGCTAGAATGGGTTGTGCATATCGGTAATTACGTGCTAATTTTCTTCACTAAAGGCTTTACTATTGCTTGTCTTTGATATTGCAGCCTAGATTTCTTTCTGACTTCAAGTTCTATAGAAATCTTAGCCATGTTGTGTTTGTGCCAGTATTCTGAGCTGTGTGAGGCCTGGTGGAAATATCTGAGCATGCGTCTGTGTGCACACATACATGTGTAGGAAGGCCGAGTGCAATAATCGGGTGTCTTGCTGCGTCACTGTCTATCTTATTATTTTGAATCAATGCATCTCACTGTACTTGGCTGTAGGATGAAGACCAGCAAGTTCCATTGAGGTTCCTCTCTCCACCTCTGACAGTGTTAGAATGATGGCTTTTGCAGCCATGCCGAGCTTTTTATGTGTTTGCTGGGGACTTGAATTCTGATCGCCCTGCTTGCACGTCAAATGCTCTTACCCTCTGAGCCATCTTCCCAGATTGTATGCTTACTTTTATCTTTCCCACTCTTTGCAAAAATTCCTCAGCACCTCCATTTAAAACTGCCCAAAATGAACTTTAAATTTAATGGTTATCATCAATATTGAAGGTTGTTTTTTTTTTCTCAAAATAGCTTAAAATTGCCAGATGGCAGCTCTTATCACTAAGAAGAGGCTTTGTCTCTCATGCTGTGAAGCTTTATTTAATAACAAAAGTGTTGATTATGGTGATCATGATGGTGATGTAATGGCTGATGTTAATTCAGATTACACAACATTCCAGGAGCCATATTTTGTATTCTTAAGCATTGGTTAATTCGAGTCTCAGAAAAGCAATACAAAATGATTATTGATAGAAAATTTACTTTCATTACTTTTTGCTAAGCTATGTCACCTTTTATATTCTTAAGCACTGCCAGTCCTTGGTCTCACCTGAAATACGGTAGAAAGGGACAAAAGAAGGAAAGATTTTCTTTGTTGCCCTTTTAAAATTAAAGAGCAGTAAGTGCTCCCACTCTGAAATTCCTCATATGAGAACACAGCACAAACTATTAGAAGACAGGTTGTGTCTCTAAGGGGACTTTCAAGAGGTGTTAACTGAGAGAAGAATTCCCCCACCCCCACAGGTGGCATCTTTCAGCAGCCGCGGAGATGTGAGGAAGCTTGCATCCTGCTGCTGGCCTGCCTTCCTGGTGAGTGTGCCAACCTTGTTAGTCGTAGTTATAATGCTGATGGTTATGCTGCTGCCACCCCTGATGCCACCACAACATCATTTACTTCCTTTAGATCCTTTCACTCTTCCATTGTTGACTGAACAACCATGGTTCTCCTGGAATCCTCCAGACCTTCAGTGTCAAACTGGTACTGTTGAGGCACCTGCTTCCTGCATTGGTATGCAGACAACCCCTATCCTAGCACCCAACCTGATCAATTCGTTTGTATGTATTCATTCCATCAGTTCTGTTTCTTGAGAGAACCTTGGCTTAGTGGGAGAACACACGTGCTTAGTGCAGTGCATGATCAACTGTACTCTGCAACAGTCCCAGGAAAGTAATGGATGAGTAGGGCAAAGCCAGCCATGACTGAAGTCTGGCCTCCAGGGACAGAAGACAACTCTGTTTTAGTCATCTGCTTGTGTTTTGGGGTTCTTTGTTGTCTCTTGCAGCAACTTATATGTAAAGTAAGATCAGTTCTATAGCAATACTTCAATATTATCACAACAGATTGAGGGAAATGCTACGCTAGTGGCCAGATGTGTGTAGATCACTGTCAAATCTGTTGAGAAAAGAACCAGAAAATATGTAGAAATGAGAGATCCCAACCTAAGACAGCACTGTCAACAGAAACTTACTAATCATGTAGGATAAAGTCCAGTAGACATGGGGCCTCTCTGGCAGTCCACATTCCATGTACCTACTGACCAGTTTAGATTCAGAAAACACATTTCCTGTCATGAATGACACATAATATCATTTGCTGGGGTGGACTTAGGGTGTAGAGTAGGCTGTAACTGTAGACAAAGGCCGTAAAATGCAAATCATGCCATACTGGTGTTGGATCATGGCATTCTCATTTAAGTAAAGCTTACTTTATCTTTCATTTTCCTAAGTTATAAAATAGTAATAATAGTGTACACATCTAGTGTGGATTTTCTTTTAATGATGATATACCGTGACATATAGATGAGGCAAAAAAAATACCAAAAAACAATAAACAAAAAAACCCAAACAATGAAACAACCAAAGTACTGTGGAACTAAAGTTAAGTTCATTAGTAACCAATCTAAATAAATTTTATTCACTCTTTCAATACCAAATCACTGTGGAGATGCTTAATTTATGAAGATGCTATCTGAAATTAGGTACTTAATAGAGTACCTAAGAATTATTTTCTTATCCCCCTGTTGTCCTCATCACCATCCCAGCTATCTCTGTCTGTCAAGTAGACACATTTACATAAGTATAGTGACTTTCATCTCATTGGCATCCTTGTTAGATACTGTACAGATGAACATCTGTATACATCTGTCCAGATTCGGAAGCTTCACACTGTCTACCTTAAGTCTAAATCCTTTCCAAATGTTACCCAAGCCCACACTGGAGATGTTTCTCATATCTATACACTTTATCTACTCAATAGTTGACACCCTAACTGTCATGCCAGTTTTCTGTTGAAGCTTCTTATTTTTTTTATTCGTCTTCAAATTCATTGTGGTTCATCCTTTCAGTCATCTTAGTCTTACAAAAATACATGGACCCAAACATACACCTTTCTGAGCATTATCAATGGCTCTTCATTTCTTATTGAATAAATCATACTAATAATACTAGTGTGTCTTTTGTGGTCAGTAATAAATTGGCATCGACTTTTTATATTATATTGTTCTTATCATTATTTTTCACATTTTCAGCCAGGGAAGCCATTATGTTTACTTCATTTTTCCCCATTAATTAATTAAAATTTACTTTACATTTGGATCACATTTTTCCTCCTTCCTCTCCTCACAGTTCTTCCCTCACACCTCCCCTCCTCCATACTTCCTATTTTTCTCCTCAGAAAAGAGGAGGAATACTATGAATATCACCCCACCTTGGCATATCAAGCTGCAGTAGAAACCTCTTCTCCTATTGCTACTAGATAGACAGGGCAACACAGTTAGAGGAAAGAGATCCAAAGGCAGGCAACAGAGTTAGAGACAGCTCCTGCTCCAGTTGTTAGGGGACCCACATAGAGACTAAGCTGCACATCTGTTACATATGTGTAGGGAGCCTATGTCTGTCCCATGTATGTTCTTTGATTGATGGTTCAGTTTTTTTGATCCCTTTGGGTCCAGGTTAGTTGATTCTGCAGCTTCTCTTGTGGTGTCCTTGACCTGTCTTGCTCCTTCTATTTTTCCTCCTGCTCTTCCACAAAATTACCTGAGATCTGGTATTTTTGACTGCAGGTTTCTGCATCTGTTTCCACCAGCTGCTGAGTGAAGCTTATCAGAGGGCAGTTCTGCTAGGCCCCTGTGTGCAAGTATAGCAGAACATCATTAACAGTGTCAGGGGTTGGCTCTCTCTCTCCAGAAGGATGGAGCTCAAGTTGTGTCAGTCATTGGCTAGCCACTCTTTCAGTTTCTGCTCCATCTTTATTCCTGAACCTCTTGCAGGCAGGACAAAATTAGGGTTGTAGGTTTTGTGGGTGGGTTGGTGTCCACATCCCTCCAGCAAAATCTTACCTGGTTATAGGAGGTGGCCATTTCAGCTTTCATGTCCCCTGTTGCTGAGAGTCTTACCTAGGGTGACTCTCATAGATTCCTGGGAGTTTCCCTTGTCCTAGGCTTCTGGCTCATCCCAGAGCTGCTCCACATCACCAATTTCAGTTCTCTCTCCCAGTTCTCTTTCTCCCCCAGCCTTCACCTCACTTGATCTCTCCTATTCCCTTTTGTACCACCTCTTCCACCCCGTTGCCTCCCTCCATCCACTTCTGATGTCTATTTTATTTCTGCTTCTGAATGCGATTCAAGCACTCTCATTTGGCTCTCTTTGTTACTTAGCTTCTTGGATCTGTGGATTTTAGCATGGTTATCTGTTAATATTATTTTTACAAAATTGTGTTTGTTACTCAGTTTCTCTCTTAACCACACAAATAATTGAGACTCATATTATTATTATTTTTTTAAACATCAATTATTTCTAAGTAGTGTTTTTTTTTATTCTAAGGTTTATTTTATTTATTATATATACAGTGTTCTGCCTGCAGGACAGAAGAGGACACCAGATCTCATTATAGGTGGTTGTGAGCCACCATGCGGTTGCTGGGAACTGAACTCATGACCTCTGGAAGAGCAACCAGTGCTCCTAACCTCTGAGCCATCTCTCCAGGCAACTCATATTATTTTTTAACAAGCTTCAAAACACAATCCTGAGCAGTATTAACTCTGTTGTTAATACTCTAAGTTAATCTGGTTTCCACCTAGTACATCCCAGACATACTTGCACTTTGTCAATTTGTCTGCTGGGCTCTCTCTCTCTTGGCCTCTCCTGTACATAAGACTTTGGCTGAATTACTTGTTTCCTCCTCTAACTTCTCCTTCACTGGCTGGAAGGATGCCCAGCCCTATTCTCTTTTTTGTTCAGCAATTGGCTGTAAGCTATTATATTGGCATACCAGGAAACAATTGGGGAGCAGTGTTTTCACAACATTGAGGTAAGAGATTCTCAGAACAAGGATTGTAACCGTGTTCTGTATGGTATGGGGTTACACAAATCAGCATTTGAATTATACAATAAAATTATGCCTACAGTTATCTTGTATTTTATTGCTAATATCCACTTATAAGTGAGTATATACCATGCCTTGTAGGCTTAGATTTTTCACCAAACTGACTTTATTTAGGGTTCTTAAGCACCTTTACCTCCTTTCTAACCCTCTCCCCAAAACCTCAGATAGGAGATTGGTATGGATAAGGGCTGTAGACCTCTTTTATCTACTTCCTGCTGATTAGGGTCGATGGTTCTTCAGGGGATTAAAAAACTCAGTCTTCAGGATACCGGTAGTCCAGTCCAAAAGCCAACAGCAATCAGCAACATGATTCAGAAGATCAGGACAAGCCAACGAAAGCCACAAGACTCAGTTGGGTTGCCCTGAGAAGTTCTCTAGAATGTCCTTTTCTGTGAAGTTGAGTGTCAAAGCATGAAGATCAGTGCAGTGATGTTAATCCAAAGAACGATGTCTCAATGTAAGTAGGCCTCTATATATCAGCTCTCCTCAGAATCCAACCACAGATGTTCTCAGCTGCCCAAAGTCACAACCCTAGCATGGTAGAGTTTAGAGCAAAACGTCTCATGCCCAGCTTGCAGCAAAACATCACATGACAAAACTGAGTCTTCAAAGAAACCAGAAACTTCCACTTTAATGCCTGTCTTTCTGGGTCTGGATTACCTCACTCAGGATGATATTTTTCTAGTTCTATCCATTTGCCTGAAGATTATAGGATGTCTTTGTTTCTGATAGTTGAGTAGTAATCCGATGTGTAAATGTACCACATTTTTTTTATCCATTCTTCTGTGAGGGACATCTAAATTGTTTGCAGTTTCTGGCTATCATGAATAAAGCTGCTATGAAAAGAGTTGAGCAAGTATTCTTGTGATATGGTGGAGAATCTTTTAGGTATATGCCCAGGAGTGGTATAGCTGGGTCTTGAGGTGAAACTTTGCCCAATTTTCTGAGAAAGCACCAGATTTATTTCCAAAGTGGTTGTACAAGTTTACATTCCCAACAGCGATGGAGACGTTTTCCCCTTTCTTCACATTCTTGCCAGCATGTACTGTCACTTTAGTTTTTGATCTTAGCCATTCTAATGGGTGAAAGATTTAATCTCAGAATGGTTTTGGTTTGCATTTCCCTGACGACTAAAGAAGTAGAGCACTTTTTAAAGTGCTTCTTAGCCATTAGAATTTTTCTGTTGAGAATTCTGTTTAGTTCTGTACTCCATTTTAAATTTGGGTTATTATTTTATTGGTGTCTACCTTTTTGTGTTCATTTTATGTGGGATAATAGTCCTCTGTTGGATGTAGGGTTGGTGAAGTTCTTTTCCCATTCTGTAGGCTGCTGCGTTGTCCTATTGACCGTGTCCTCTGCCTTACAGAAATTTTCTAGTTTCAGGAGGTCCCATTTACTAATTGTTGATCTTAGTGTCTGAGCTGTTGGTGTTCTGTTCAGGAAGTTGTCTCCTTTACCAATGCACTGAAGTCTATTCCCGACTTTCTATTCTGTTAGATTTAACATATCTGGTTTTATGTTGAAGTCTTTGATCAACTTTGACCTGAGTTTTGTGCAGGTTAATAAGTATGTATATATTTGCATTCTTCTACACATAAACATCCAGTTAGACCAAAAACACTTGTTGAATATGCTATCTTTTTTTTTCTTACATGGTTTTGGGTTATTTGTCAAAAATCAAGTGAACGTGGGTCTCTGCGTTTATTTCTGGGTCTTCAGTTTGGCCCACTGATCAACCTGTCTGTTTTTATGCCAACACCATGTGGTTTTTATTACTATAGCTTTGTAGCGCAGCTTGAAAACAGCAATGGTGATACCTTCCTTTTACTATATAAGATAGTTTTAGCTATCCTGTTTTTTGTTTATTTGTTTGTTTGTTTGTTTTTTCATATGGAGTTGAGAATTGTTCTTTCAAAGTCTGTAAAACATTGTGTAAAGATTACCATTTGTTAATCTTACTGAACAATGACCATGGGAGATCTATCTTCTAATATTTTCTTCAATGTATTTCTTCACAGACTTCTTGTTTTTGTCACACAAGTCTTTTTCATGCTTGGTTAGATATTTTATATTATTTGTGGCAATTGTGAAGATTATTGTTTCTCTAATTTTTATCTCAGCCTGTTTATCATTTGTATAAAGAGGACTACTGACAATTTTTTTTTAAGTTACTCCCACTTTGCTGAAAGAGTTTATTAGCTGTAGATTTCTTTGGTAGAATTCTGGTGGCCACTTATGTATACTGTCATATAATCATAATCTGTGAATAATGATACTTCGACTTCTTCCTTTCCAATTTGTAACCCCTTAATCTTTTCTAGTTTTCTTATTGCTCTAGCTAGAACTTCAAATGTTATATTGAATAAATGTGGAGAGAGTGTGAAGCCTTGTTTATTCCTCATTTTAGTGGAATTGCTTTAAGTTTCTATACATTTAATTTGATGTCAGCTATTGGCTTTCTGTATATTGCCTTTTTGTGTGTTTATAAATGTGACTTGTATTCCTGAACTCTCAAAAATTTTAACATGATGAAGTGGTTTTGTATTTTGTCAAAGGCTTTTTCAGTATCTAATGAGATGATCATGTGTTTTTTTTTTCTTTCCTTTCAGTTGGTTTATATATTGAATTACATTGACGGATCTTTGTATATTGAACAATTCCTGTATTTCTGGGATGAAGCCTACTTGATCATGGTGGATGATGTTTTTGATGTGTTCTTAGATTTGTTTTGTGAGTATTTTATTGAGTATTTTGCATTAATGATCATAAGGGAAATTCTTCTGAAATTCTCTTTCTTTGTTTAGTCTTTGTGTGGTTTAGGTATTAGGGTGACTCATAGAATGAGTTTGGCAATGTTTCTTGTGATTTCTTGATTTTTTGATGGTGGAATAGTTTGTGGAGTATTGATTGCTATTAGCTCTTCTTTGAAAGTCTGATAGAATTCTACACTAAAACCATCTGGGCTTGAACTTTTTTGTTCATTTGTTTGTTTGGGTTGGGAGGCTTTTATATTTCCTTAGTGATTACAATATTATGTACATTGTTTATCTGATTTACCTTTGATTTACCTTTGGTAAGTGAAATCTATCAAGAAAATCATCCATCTCATTTAGATTTTACAATTTTGTGGAGCACAGGTTTTTGAAGTAAGATCCAACGATTCCATGGATTGCCTCAATGTTGTTCTTATGTCCTCATTTTTATTTATGATTTTGGATATTGTGTCTCTGCCTTTTAGTTAGTTTGGCTATAGCTTTTTCTATCTTGTTGATTTTCTCAAAGAACAAGTTTTTGCATCTGAAAGACTCTACCTAGCAGTGTTTCAAAGCAGACACTAAGACTCATAACCAAACCATGGCAGAGTGCAGGGAATCATATGAAAGAAGGGGAGTTAGTATGATATGGAAAGGATAGGAGCTCTACAAGTACCAAATATATCCGGGCACAGGGCCTTTTCTGAGACTGACACTCAACCAAGGACCATCTATGGATATAACATAGAACTTCTGCTCGGATGTGGCCCGTGGTAGCTCAGTAACCAAGTAGTTTTCCAAAGTAAGGGGAACAAGGACTATTTCTAACAGGATCTCAAGGGCAGGCTCTTTGACCTCCCCCCCGCCCCCAGGAGAGGAGCAGTCCTGTTAGGCCACAGAGGAGGACTTTGCAGCCAGCCTTGAAGACACCTGATAAAACAGGGTCAAATGAAAGGGGAGGAGGTCCTCCCCTTTCAGTGGACTTGGAAAGGGGCAGGGAGGAGACCAGGGAGGGAGTTGGGGAGGGGGAGGGAATGAGGGAGCGGGATACAGCTGGGACACAGAGTTAACAAATTGTAACTAAAAAGAAAAATTAAAAAAAGAGTTATATAAAGTATTATGAATTACATAGGACTACAATGAGCTATGTTGTAACATATACTGAATATTGGCCAAGTTTATAATTTTTGGTGCTCTTACCACAAAAACGCAACTGTGACAAGCTTTAAATAATTTATTTGATTAAACGGGGTTTTTTTTTGCACGGTGTGTGTTTCATAGTATGTATGAAAAATTGTTTCGTATATATACCTTATCTATGCATAATAAAATTAAAGAAACACTGAAGAAAAAAAAAGAACAAGTTTTTGATTTTGTTGATTCTTTGTATTGTTCTCTTTCTTTCTAAGTTGTTGATTTCGGTCCTGAGTTTGAGTATTTCCTGCCATTTACTTCTCTTCAGTTTGTTTTCTTCTTTTTGTTCTAGAGCTTTCAGCTGTGCCATTAAGTTGCCAGCATTAGATCTCTCCAATTTCTTCATGAAGGCACTTAGTGCTATGAACTTTTCTTTTAGCACTGCTTTCATTGTATCCCATAAGTTTGGGTATTTGTGCCTTCATATCCATTGTATTCTAGAAAGACTCTAATTTCTTTTTTTATTTCTTCCCTGACCCATTGGTCATTTAGTATAGAGTTGTTCCGTTTTCATGAGTTTGTAAGTATTCTATTGTTTCTGTTGTTGTTGAAGTCCAGCTTTAATTCATGGTGATCTCATAAAATATAAGGGGTTATTTCAATTTTCTTATACATTTTGAGTCTTACTTTGTGACCAACTATTTGGTCAATTTTGAAGGATGTTCTATGAGGTCCTGAGAAAATTTACATTTTGTTTTTTGGTGAAATATTCTGTAGGTATCTGTTAAGTTTATTCATAACTGCTGTCCGTTTCGTTATTTCTCTTTGGTGTCTGTTTCTATAACCTTTCCATTGGCAAAAGAAGGGTGTTGAAGTCTCATAATGTGTAGATATTCAGAACTGAAATGTCCTTTTTGTGGATTTTTTTTTTTGATGAGTATGAATTGTCCTTTCCCTTATATCTTGATTAATTATGGTTGAAAGTCTGTATTACTAGATACCAGAATGGCTACCCCGCTTTGCTTTTTTGGGTTATTTGCTGAAAACAAAACAAAACAAAACAAAACAACAACAACAACAAACTTTTTCTAGCCCTTTACTCTAGGGTAATGTCTATCTTTGTTGCCTTGGTGTGTTTCTTATCTTCAGTAGAATGACAGATCCTGTTTTCACATACACTCTGTTAACCTGTGTCTTTTTATTGGGGAATTGAGTCAATTGATGATTAGATATTAATGACAAGTGATTTAATTCCTGTTATTTTGATATTGGTGGTGTGTGTTTCTGTGTTTATCTGTGTGTTTGTGTGTGTGTGTTTGAGTGTGTATGTCTTTGTGTGCTCATTCTTTTTTTTTCTAGTATGGAGGTATTTATTTCCTCTGTTTTCCTGAGTAGAGTTAACTTTCTCTGGTGGAGTTTCCCTTCTAATATCTTCTGTAGGGCTGGATGTATGCATAGATATTCTTCGAATTTGGTTTTGTCATCATATATCTTGTTTGCTTCATCTATAGTAATTAAAAGTTTGGCTGAGTACTGTTGTCTGAGCTGACGTTTGTGACCGCTGAAAGTCTGCAGGACATCTACCCGGGTCTTTCTGGCCTTTAGAGGCTTGGCTAAGAAGTTGGGTATAATTTGGATAGGTCTTCATTTAAATGTTACTTGACCTTTTTTCTTTGTAGCTTTTAATATTCTTTGTTCTGTACATTTATTGTTTTGATTATTATATGGTGGGATTTTTTTTTTCTGGTCTAACCTATTTGGTTCTGTAAGCTTCCTCTATGTTCCCAGGCATCTCTTTCTTTAGATTGGGGACATTTTCTTCTATGATTTTGCTAATTTTTTTTTTTCTGGGCCTTGCAGCTGGGAATATTCTCCTACTTCTATTCCTATTATTTTTAGGCTTGGTCTTTTCATAGTGTCCCAAATTTCTTGGATGCTTTGTGAAAAGAACTTTCAGATTTACCATTTTCTTTGACCAATGTATTGATGTCTTCAATTGTATCTTCTATGCCTGAGATTCTTCTGTTTCTTGTATTTTGTTGGTAATGATTTCATCTGTATTTCCTGTTCTCTTTCCTAGGTTTTTCACCTCCGGGTTTCCCTTGTGTGTTTTTCTTTTCTTTTCTTTCTTTTCACTTTTATTTTCATTTTTAGGTCTTGAATTTTATTCATTTCCTTCACCTAAATTTGATTGTATTTTCTTGTATTTCTTTAGGGGATTTTTCCATTTCGTCTTTAAAGTGTCCATCATCTGTATAAGATTTGATTTAAGGTCATTTTCTGCTTCTTTTGCATTAAGATATGCAAGGCTTATTGTAGTAGATAGCTGGGCTCTGGTTGTGACATATTGCCCTGGCTCTTGTTGATTCTGTTCTTACACTGGCTTTTGGCTATCTTGTTGTCTCCGGTGGTGGCTGAATGTTTCTGGTGAGGGAAGGACTCCTTGGAAGGCATACAAAGCCATGAGTCTGACAATGGAGCTCAGAAAACAGCACACTGCTCATTTTGGATGACTGTGCTCCAGGTGGACTAGGAAGGCCGGAGATTGGTGGGGAGGAGTCTACCCTGGATGTTTCTGGGGCCCAGCAGGCAGAGGCACTGGCTGGATGATGGAACTCAGGGGACAGAGAGAAGCTCACCTCTCTGCTCTCTGTTTTCTTCTGAGAATTGTTCCTCATGATTCCCTACCCTAGGCATTACCCATGCTAAAACTTCTGTCTGTTACTGTGAAATCTCATCAAGTGTCACTCGTTTTTAAATATCTAATTGAAACAACTTTATTTCCATAGGTTTAAGTGTCTTTTACTGCTTTCAAATTGAGTTATATTCAAGTATATTATAAACTAAATCATGTCTTCCAATTTTTGTATATTAATTCTCCCTCCATTGTGACTATTACTAAAAACTGAGTTCTTAGGACATAATTGAGGGTAAATGAGATTATAAGAGTGCTCTAAGCCAATAGAATATAATAATAAAGGAAGATTTTAATAATTAAATTTTTATGTTTAATATAAAGCCATATCAACAAGCTGGTCTTTTAAAGTCAAACTTTTAAACTTGGTTGTAGATGTTTTAACCTCTAGAATTTATGGAAAATTATTATTTTTTTTTGTTTAGACTTCTAACACAGGTTGTTTTACTATGTGTGTTCTAGTTAGCAGACTTCTCCACACACACTGTTTTTTTTAAATCAGATATTAATCTCTTCCTTTCCTAATATCCAAACACTATGGATGAAAACTCTCAATGAAGTAAACTTAAAGCATAACCCTTAAAATATAAGCTTAAAACACTTAAAACCTAAAACATAAGTACCTCAAGGAGAATTGCTCAATGCAGTAATCTTTCTTTTTTTCAACATGTCATAATGCATTACACAAAAATCAGTGCTTGATAAATATTCAATAAATGAATAAATGAATGAACAAACAAGAATTCAAGACAAAGAAATGGAAATAATACAAATGTCTTCTGGGGAAAACCAAGTAATTATAAAGATGAATGTTTCAAGATGGTTTTTAGGCCATGGGTCCATATTGTTTTATTTACGCACTTGAGCATATCCTTTATCAAGCCATTATCCATATTCAGGAATCATTTTAAATTATTATGTAAAAACACACTGTTTTTATCAGATATTAATCTTTTCCTTTCCTAACATCCACACACGACGGATGAAAATTCTGATAGAGCTGAAGATGAAAACCTCAACAGTTTCAAAGGAAATTTAAAAGTTTTCAGAGGGGCAAAAATGTAGTTTCCCTGCAGCTAAGTTCTTGCCAAGTGCATATCAGTATTTGTAATCTGGATAGCTGGAGTGTTTTTGTTTAGAAAACACTGAAGATGTTATGAATTTAAGAATGAGGAGGAAGGAAGTGTGCTGAATTAGCATATGCATGCTCACATCTGCAAGAGAGAGCTGAGAATGCTTGGAATATTATATCCTTACAAGGATGTGTGGGAAGGAAAGGAAATGAGTTGAAAATGGAGATCAGGGAGGGAGTATGGGATGGGTGCTTCAGCCTGAAATAGCTTTTATTCTACCAACTCCTGCTCTTCCAGATTTTCTTCTGCAGTTACTCTTACAATGAAAATTTAGGTACTAATGACTGATGATTGTGCAGTCTTGCCATCATTAGTTTTCATGTGATTTGTTTGTAAGGCATACTCTGTTAGGAAACTATCTCCATCATTTTCATTACACACTTTCACATTAAAACCATATGAGCTATATGATTAGTCACTCCTGGCTGCTACAATTACCATCTATCCATAGAGGAGAAAGCGGTCCTCTTTTTAGTCCATTTGTATAGTTACATTAAAGACTTTAATTAAGTTAAAAAAACAGAAAGCATCAATGCAATTTTTTTTCATTTATAGCTGTTTATGCTGAGAAGTCTGAAATCGAGGTTCTGGCATTCTTGTGTGATGAAAGCTGCCGCTCTTCCTACAATGGGGCTGCGTTGCTATACTTGTCAGAGAGAAAAAAAAATTATGTCTTCATATCTAGAAGGATGAGGGATGAGGAAGAGGAATGTACTCTCTGAGGCTGCTTTTATATTAATTCTTTAAGTGAACTGTCCACTTTCCCAAAGATCTTTCCAGTTACTGCTACAGTGGGTTCAAACTGGAATTTTGGATGAGTATGTACTCAGACACTAGCATGTCCCATGTAAGCTCACAGGTGTAAAATTTTTAGACATGGTGGATTAGAAGAAAGAAAGTTGTCAGTTCATTTCCTTTATGAGAGTTGAGAAAACAGATACTGCTTATTTGTAAAATGTAAATAAATTCTTACTAAGAGTTCCTTCATAAATTCATTTGTTTATAAGATAATCATGTATCAGACATTTGCAACAGACAGGGTGAAAACCAGTGAAGTCAAGTAGTTTCTTCCTCTCTAGGAGCTCACTTTTAAAGAAAGGAAAGAAAAAGGGAAAAGGGAAGAGGATGGAGGAAGGGTTGCTGAAGACCAGGGAAACCCTGATACAAAGCAAGGGAACACTGCAGTCGTAGGATTTGCTTTTTTTTTTTTTTAATCAATAATAGGTGTTACATTTTGTGTTAGGCATTTAAGGAAATTCTTTGTCCCCTTCTATTTTTTTAATTGCATCTTAGACATTGCAATTTAACACCATTGCTTCTCGAATAGTCTAATTTTGACTTGTAGTATAAACTTCAGACCAATAATTTTTTAGATCCCAATTCCCTTTCAATTTCCCTTTCATCACTAACAATCACCACAGCCCCCTACTGTTTCCCAAGAGTGCGGCATGTCAGAAATGTCTGTATTTCCTACCCTTCATGTAGCTCATGGAATCACAATCAGATTGGAACATGCTTAGGAAAACAGAATCATTAAATTAGGGCCTAATGAAAGTCAGGCCATGGCAACCCCTAACAAAATATCTCCTTTGAAAAAGAGAAATGATCATATGAAAAAAAAAAAGACAAAAAATAGTGATTTCATCAAACATGCTATCCCAATTTCTCTTTCAACAGTTTGCATTTTTTTCAGCTATTTTTTTATAGAGATTAGAAAATTGGACTAAAACCATTGCAGAATCACAGCAGTCAAATCTACTATAGTGGCCTCAAGCCAAGCATTTCCTATTATGAGTTTTGGCACAAGGTGTTGCTCTGAGAGTGTGGAGCTGCTTCTATGTAAGTCAGGCAAAGCCACACTGCATTCTTTATAAGGCATGGTCTTTATTAGGGCTTGGCCCTTTATTTCACATATAGTCTACATATTGGCATAGCTCTCTAAGGATTTAGTCAGAACTCTGTCCTAAATGCTACTTTCGGTCAGTGATATAATTATCTACACAGACCCAAATTACTTACATTGGAAATGTTAAAGTTTTATGTTTTACACATTCCAAAAAGGAAAGGGGAAAAAAGATGTTTTGGGTTTCTTGCTTATAAAAAAAATGTCATGTATGTGATAGCATGGCCTCAGTTCAAAATAAATATCTACAGTACCAATCCATAAGACATAGTCCAGAATTCCTCCCCTCACCCTGTGATTCTCATCGTTTAACTAGGTGAGAAAATCATGAATGAATTCTCACATGGAGGTTTCAGTGCAAAGTGAACTTTTGCTGAAGGGAACTTTTGAAGTGAGAAAGCTTGAGAAGGAATGTTCTGCTGTATACTGGGAAAGAGCGGGCCTCTTGAAGACCGTCTGTTGGCACTGCCCTTTCTTGTTATTGCTGCCATCATGTGAACTGACAACACTTTGTAAATGATTGATTTGGCTTTCATTTCATCCTTGAGAACTAAAGTCCATTTCTCCATTTCAGGTGACATACCTTCTGGTTGGACCTCCCTCCCTTTTTCTCTTGATGTTCCACATCTGGATGAGCAGCATCTTCAAGTATTGATTTAAGATAAAAACAAAGACCAAGTAGAGGCTCTGGTTGGGATTTGTGTTTTGTTTGGTTGGTTGTTTGGTTAGTTGGTTGGTTGGTTTTGTCCTTAATCCTCAATAGAAGTTTGTACTTCTGCACTTTTGCTTGTTAGTAAATTATGGGCAGTTATGTTTCTATTCTGAACTAGAAGAGAAAAAAATGCACTAAAAGAACAAGGGATGCGATTCATTACCAGCAGCAGCAGCAGCAGCATGATACTGCCCGCCTTTCCCTTTGCCTAAACCTACTATGTTCACAAGGAAGGATGAGAATGCTACCGTATCGCAATGGTAATTATTTTCAGGGGTGTAAAGTGAGACTACCATGTTTGTAAAGCCATATTTTCTGTCCCGTTAAGATGAATTTTCATGCAATTTTGAAGAATGCACAATATGGCTCTACAGACATTGCAGGCTCTGTTGCTTGCGTGAAAGCACTAAATTAACTGATTGTCTTCAAAACAGCAACTGAAACTGTACTCCATACATTTGGTGAGCATACAAGTCGCTTGGGGCATTGTTCAAATGATTAAGTTGACAATGAGGGTGAGAGCTCCTGCCTTGAAAATGACAAGAAGCTGCTCTTCCTGGATCACCCTGTGTGTAGCAAAGGTTGACGAGTCTAGGGAGTCACCCCTTATCTTCCTATGTACAGCACACACACACACACACACACACACACACACACACACACACACACAGTGAATGGGCAGAAAGGAGTAGGCGTTGGTCTTAACTTTAAGACTAATTTCTTGTATCTGTGCTTTATGTAGAGAAATCGAACACGCCGCAGAGAAATTTGCTTTCCAGAGTCTGAGAGAATAAATCTATAAGGTGCTGTTCACTTGCTCTTGTGGATTTTTATCGCTGGGCTGTGATAATGCTATGAAAGTACTAACATGACACACAAACCTGAAGACTTGCATTGGATCCCTAGAGCCATGGTGGAAAACCAGGAGTCCTCCAAGTTGTTCTCGGATCACCACTGTGCACCGTGGCACTTGCGCGTGCGCACACACTCTCACAGAAAAATTTTAAATTTTTTATTTATATATTTACTTACTTCAGCTTATTCACTTTGTATCCCCACTGCAACCCCCTCCCTCACTCCTCCTAGTCCCACGCTCCCTCCCTCCATCTTCGTCTTCTCCCCCTATGCCCCTCCCCAAGTCCACTGATAGGGGAGGTCCTCCTCCCCTTCCATCTGACCCTAGCCTATCAGGGCTCATCAGGACTGGCTGCATTGTCCTCCTTTGTGACCTGGTAAGGCTGTAACCCCCAGGGGAAGGTGATCAACGAGGCAGTCACTGTGCTTTAATTTTTTAAATGTACTTCCAAATGTAAAGATAGATGTGTTGTTATTTCTAGAATAAATCTATCACTATTGTAATTTTATAATAGAAACTCTTCAGTGTATTTCTGTGCTGAGATTGCTAACCTGTAGTATCTTTCCAAAACAGCTATATTCTGTTTCCTCAGATTCTTGTTTTGAGGTTCCCTGAATTTGATTAACGTGATCACATAATGAGAGAACGGACTCACGGCTGACCACCAAGAGCTGTGGCTTCTCCCTACCACCTTGGACAAGTCAGATGCACAAGAAGGAAGCTAACGTCTTTCCACAAAAACAGAGGGAGTAAGGGTCAGAATCATCTGGAGAAATTTCCCAAGTTACATATGTTTCCCTGTTGCACCCACACGCCTTTCCAAATGTTAGAATCTCCTGGCAGGAACACGGCTATTTTAATTTGGAAAATGACCCAGGTGTTTTGGATTTACCACCTCACGCTCACCTCTACCCCCACCAAATTAAGGGTATAGAAATAAATGACACATTTTGATTCTCACCTTTCATTTTGAATTTTCAAATGAAACCATAAAATTCTAAAATTGTTTTGTGTGATTTTATTGTTCAGATACTTCAAGGACAGTACAGGATCCATGAAAATGGTCTTCCGGACCGCGAAGGGGAGGCAAGCCATGCAGCGTTAAATCCCACAACACAGGTCAGCGCAACTCACCCCTGGCGCAACACCGAACGACTTGAGAATCTGAAAAAACCTCTACGCCGTGATCCCCCACCGCAGACCAATTAGGTAAGAATCTACACATTATAGAGAGCTGGAGTGATTTTAAATTTCCCCAGGTAGCGTTTACAAGGGGTTCTATGGGTTTGGGGATCAAACTCAAGCCGGTAAAGGCAAGTATTCTTACCTGCTGAGACATCCCAAAAGCCCGAAATGAAAAAAAGTTACACAACGCAAAATAATGAGCATACTAATTGGCAATGATTGGTATAGTATGAGTAGACAACCTAAAAATCCTGTCTTTAGAACAATCTAGACTAATTTATTTACTTTTTAAAATTTTTAACTTAAAGTTAATTTTATGTGTATGTGAATTTTGCTTATATATGTGTCTGTGTACCACATGAGTGCCTGGTGTGCAGAAAGGCCAGAAGAAGGCATTAGATTTCCTGGAATAAAATTACAGATAAATATTAGGCGCCAGCAGCTCCTAGCTGCTGGGATTTGAACCCAGATGCTAGAAGACGGGCAAGTGCTCTTAACTACTGAGCCATCTCTCCAGCCTTGAATAATTACTTTCTAGTTAAAGATATTAACTCTCAGGTAAGCACTGAAGGTTAGGAATTCCACTCTTTCTAGAGAGGCTTCAAATCTTATCTCTTGCTGATATGAACAATCTCTCAAACTATTAACAAATAACCATTATGTATTTTATGTTTCTGCTTATGGACAGTAGAATGACAAGGAATAATATCAAGATATATGAATTAATTCACCTTAATATATGCATTAAGGGACACAGACCTAAGCAAATTCATGCTAATATATTTAATAATGCCAATGGCACTAGAAAATATAGTTATACAGTCTTTTCACTTAACCTGCATGATTTTGTTTATTTGCTTATAATCCAGTTGTAGGTGAATGCATATACACATATTCATCAAATACCTCTCAGAGGAAGTAGATCCACTGAAAACCACAAAAGAATAATTCTAGATCTCTCCATTTTCCTACCCCTTTGAATTCTAAAACGAATGCAAGAATGCAACACACAGGAAGGATAACTCAGCCACATAATGTGCAGCTGTGGGAGACAAGTCTATAACTCGCAGTAACATTTCGGAGCATCTTGTGACTGGAGCCACTGGTCATCTCTACCCCTGCACTGTCTTTCAAGAATGTTTGCATAGCTAGCATGATTTGTTGTTGTTGTTATTGTTATTGTTTCATGTTTTCAATTGATTATTTGGAAACCAATTTTCTCCTGTCCGCCCCTTCCTTCATGACTTACATCTCCCCCCTCCAAAAAACAAAACAAAACAAAAAGCAAGTTCATGTTGTGTTGTCTATGTACGCAGTGGAGATGGTCAAATTCCTAGTAGCCAGACTCTCAAGGGAAGATGAGCCTTTTCCCACCTGCATCCATGCCAGAAGCCATCAACTGAGGGGAGCTATCCAACATCAGGAGGGGAATGCGGCAGCTCTTTCATGAGGCATTAGCCCAGGGACATAGCATGGATTCATGGATATCCTCATGGGCTTCAGTGGTAACATGGGCAGCAGACATCAACATGGCCCTTGTCAGTACCAGGACCACTGATCTCACGGTCCTTAGTGTCTTCATGGACCAGGGGCCTCAACATGGACTCAGGTGGTTACTTATGCCACTCACTTCAGCACCACCCTCCCACTCCTGAGACAACAAAGTCCAAGGTCATTACCAAGATACCAGTCAGAAGCACAACTGCATACAGCCACATGGATCTCAGGCTTCATCTCATCCTGGAGCAGCAGCATGGACCATAGACACCAACATGGCATCCATTGGCATTGTGGACTATGGTAGTCCTTCAAGAAGGTTCAATCCTAAAAGTGAAACCTTCCTCATCTCAGTATTCCATCATTGCCCAGAGCCAGAAGGCTTCTAAAGCCATGCATCAAACTCAAGGTATGAGTCTGCATCTGTGTAAGTTCTAGATGGCTGTACACAATCCCACCAAACCTCTCCTTCCCGTGTTTGTTCATCATAGTGGTTCTGGAGCCCTGGATGGCTTCCACCAGCCTACTGCTAACATTCTTAAAATATTTCTTCCCCATAGAACAAGAAGACATTGTGAGTCACCAATGGCAGTTTCTTGAGACTATTTTCAGCATATTCATAATGTCATTACCCTAAGAATCAAGGAGAAAGTGTGACCTCAGCTTCCTACTCAAAGAGGTCCAACTCCTGATGGAATGAATTGCATTACAGACTGAATGTGTACCTACGCCTATTCCTACATATGTAATAAGCCGCAAATCAGAATGTTTTCAGGGGGTCACATTCAAATGACCCTGCAGTTCAGGAAGCTGTGATATGCTCTCTGCATCCAGTCCCACATTCCATTTCCCACATTCACATTTTCTGTGACCTGCTGTGCATTATCTGCACTCTTAGAGGAAAGCAGCCTGCACTCACAGAAGTGCCTCATCATTTGGGATTTTTGTCTTGGTGACACAGACAATCTCCTCTCTGAGAAGCATAGATTCTCCCCTCTCACTTAAAACCGAGCTGTTGCCAAGAGTTAGCTCCTGAGTCACAATGGCCTTGAGACACAGCCTAGTGCTCATCAGCAAAACCCAAGGCTTAACATGGCTGGGCTAGGAAAATGGTTCAGTAGGTAAAGAAATTGCAAAAGCATAGCAACTAGAGTTTGGAATCCCAGAACCAGTGTAAAAGCCAGGCAGGAGTGATGACCAGCATGCAATTCATGTTCAAGGGAGCTTGGAGACAGTTGGGATTCTCAGTGTAAGACTAGACTAGCCAAAGTGATAAGCATGTGAACTCTGGGTTCTATGAGAGACCCTGCCTCCATATATAATGTGGAAAGTAATTCACAAAGACAACCATTTTAAGCTTTGCACCTTAAATACATGTGTACACATGGGTAGCCACACATGTCCAAATTCACATATACACAGGCATGCAAACTACTCATTTATGTGCAAGATAAAAAGAAGGACCCAAAAGTACCCCCTATGCAGTATCCATCACATATTTAATCATATATCACTAGTTTTGGAACATTTTGGCTTTATACAAATAAGTTGTAGCTATCTCTATGTGGACAGTTTATCTTCTCCTCTTCCATGTATAGAAAGGCCAGACTGAAGGGCTACCATTAACAGAGAATCATGAAAGTCTGTGCTGATTTCATTGACTTATGGGCTAAAATGAAGGGTAATGACCATTGCAGTTGCTGCTGTCCAGCTTCAGCTACAGCTATGAAAACTCCAGACTAAATATGACTGATTATTTCAGCGTACAAAATCCAGTCGTTATTAAAGTCTTAGCTATTCTTCCTTTCATGAAGTGCTGTTTTTCAAGACTAGCAGTCATAGAAACCAGTAGGTTAGTAAATTAAGGGTGTCCATTTTTGGATCTGTGAACCTCAGATGTAAGTCACAGCAATGGATCAAACTGTATGAGTCACTCATGTGGTTGTCTGTTGTAAGATCTCATTCTCAGAGAAGATTGAGTAGAACCAAGCCGCTGATCAAGCCTAAAATGTCCAAATTGCAACATTGTTGCCCAGATCCATCATGCAACCAGACAGCAGACTATCCATCATTATAGGCTGGCAACAAAGTAACGGGTCTCATGTCTCAGATACGGAAATTATTAATGCATATTAGAGGCCACTGGTCCTGCCAAGATTGACCTCTTGTGGTAAGAAAACCCAAAACCATAGAACATGGCTTCCAGTCATTCCTAGTAAATGGTATTGAACTGTTTGACAATTCAAATAGCCATGGACAGTGTCTCATTGTTAGAAACATTTTGTCAGGTGACTATATTGCCTTTAAGGACCATCAACCAACTTCAGTCATACTACCAAAGCACTTGATCTAACATGTGCTATAATGGTTTTAGTATCTGAACTAGCTATATTATGTTGTTTCATTCAAGGTACTTAGTGAAATCAAATGTCCTGTGGTATCTTCAAGCATGTTATAAACTTAAACGTAGAGCTCCCCCTTCCCATATCAACTTAGAATGATTTCTGACTTTACTTTCCTCATCTTCTCATTATTATAACAGTGTGGCCACACAATGTCATGGACCCTGAAAGAACATAGGCCCCAGTCACTTTCTGGGTAATAATCAAGGTAGATAGAGAGAGGATGATAAAAATATAATCAGAAAACTCATGATTCTTCCCTGACCATTCAAGGACTTAGTTTTCTTCTTGTCCTACACAGCAGTGCTGCATGAGCTTTGTTGCTTTCCAAGTATATCAAAAGTGATTCCAGCTGATTCAAAGCTAATTTGAGCTTGGTTATTTAGAGTTTCTTATTGGAATGATATGACAGGGCATCATAAAGAAGATAGCCATGTTATTGATTAAACTTCTGTACAGGCTTCCTATAATAACTCAAATGGCTAAAAATGGGGTCATAATGGGAAGTATCATTTAACAAAATGTTCTACATTATGTATATGACTCTTATGAATAAAAGGCCTATGTAGAAAATTAGAACATATAAAATATACATGTAAAATAATGACTCTTAAAGACATTAATGCCATCTTTTGAGTAGAGATTGTAAACTTCAATATTGAAGATTTCTAAGAGGATGGAGAGAGAATGGTAGAGTAAGAGCAGAGAGAAGAGAAAGAAGAGAGAGAGAGAATTCTTCCTTGTCTTTGTCATTTTAGAATGTCTCCTGTAGACTAACTCTAGAAGGAAAGGGTCCTGTATGCTTCATGCAATGACTGCTAGATCTCTTGTTCCCAACCACACTGGCCAACTATGACTCAAATGACATGCAATTTCTTACATGGTTAAATCCAGTTCCTACACTTTAAACTCAAAATATTTATGAACATTCTTGTCCCTTTTTTGTTGTCAATATATTGTCATATCTAGTTTACTCTGCAGAGTAGACCAAGAATGACATTACTGGGTCACTCTGCAGAGTAGAAAAAGTAGATAGATAGTAGAGGATGTGGACAAATGGGAGATTATGTTTGTTCCTCTGATAAAAGTGGATTAATGCCCCCTGGAAAAAGAATTAATGTCAATAATCCAGTTTAAACCAATAATCCAAGGATTTGGGGTCAACATAGAGTCAACATCACCCTGTGCCTCCATATTAAGGAATGTTCACTTGGACTCAGCTTGGGATACAAGTTATACTTCATTCTCAGATCAGAGTATGAGCTCACACAATCTATTTCTGGCATGGAAGTCAGGCAGTAACTTGCTTCCCTCCCCAAAACAATGATTTGTACCTCAGGAATGGGAACACGAGATCTTGAAGCATTTAGGGAAACAATATCAGCATGTGTCATATGCAATGGATAACTACAAAAATTTCTCCATAATCATCTAACTTTGGTTGCTCATCAGAGCCTCCTGATGTGATATCTACTTTTTAATTTATGACCTTGGGTTGCATATTAATCTATATAACTACATCATTCAACTAGAAAATGTGGGAAATAGATTGCTCCTGACTTAGTTGAAAGAAGTAATCCCAGACTCTGCCTCAGTCCTCAAAGGCGTTCAGTTCAGCCTCTGTGCATTGTTCAGTTTCATCTTGGATGATAGAATTGTTATAGATTTTCACCAGTGGAACAAGATGGAGTTTTGCAGTACCTAATGCATCTTGCTGAGCCTTGATTAATGCCTCAAGCTGAGAGAGAAAGTTAATTCTGAAATTTAAGGACAAAGCCACCTGGAGTTTTAAGAAAGACCAACTGGTTAGTTCCAGGAATTTAACTTTAATACCACTGTTTGCCCTTACCCAGATGCCACAGTTCTGTAGATAGTAACTTTAATTAAATGCTGTATAATAAAAATTGAATGGAATTGGTTGTAGTTTTTGTCAGGCAGATAAATCAGAGTGGCTAAGAAATTTCACTAGAAGCCACAAAACTATAGGAATGAAGTATGGATGGAGTTGAGAGATGATTCTTTCTTAGTGTCCTATTATTATTTATTTATTTATTTTTATGAATCACAAGTAGAGAAAGGACTTACCTTTTGCTGACCATCTTTTCAAAATCGTTTGTTTTGTATTGAATTCATTTCAGATCATTCTAACATCTTGATCACATTTTAACTGGTCATGTTGCTTTTGTGCTTAGCTTCCTGTATTATATATTTGCATACAGACTTACTATCTATCTACCTATATAGTATCTATGTTTATCATCTATCTATCTTTGTATATATGTATGTATGTATGTATGTATGTATGTATGTATGTATCTATCTATCTATCTATCTATCTAATCATCTATCCATATATCCATCTATCTTTAAAATTTATGGCACTAGCTGATGAACAAGCACTCAACACATGAGCAAATGCTGGGCAGTACCTTCCAGATTTCAGACTACCTCCTTTGCAGTGTGTTCTTTTTAGTGCACTGTGCCATTAGTATTATGTGTGTCATATAAATTAAGTTGTCCATCGGAAGATACATTAAATATTTACAGAAGGACAAAACATAAGCATATTATATTACTCATTATAATGATGTCTATAAAAATCAATTGTATAACCACTCAAAATTGCTAAACTCAAGATAAGAACATAGGGCATTTTTTTCTTAGTAGAAATAAGTTAGGAATACTCTCAAAATACAGTTTTTGGGAATTTCAGCATTTCTCCATTTAAGTTTTATTTCTGACAAAACTTATCTATATAGCAAATTAAGGTCTTTTAATCTCACAAATAAACTTGGAAGTTTCTAAGGCAGTGTTATAGATAAATTCCATTGATCATATGGGGTAGTGGTCCTTCAGCTTGAAAATATCTTAATCATTACAGAGAAATTGTACTATGAGAAATCTAAGCTTCAATTTTTCTTTTCTTTTTGTTCAGTTTTCTTAAATCATTAAAACACCTTAGTAAGTATATGAAACCTTTGTCTAAATACATTTTAAAAACAGGAAAATAGTGAGTATTTCAAAAATAATTTTTAGTTTTGTGTGTGTGGGTTTGAATTTGTATGTTGGAGAATACTTGTGACACAACCATGGAGGTCAGGGGACAATTTTATAGGGTTGGTTGTCTTCTTTTACCTTTGCATGCATTCCAGGAAGCAAACCCAAGTTCATCGTGGTTTTTTTTGTTGTTGTTGTTTTTGAAGTAAATTTACCTTCTGAAACATTCCAAATCTTCTCAAATTTAATTTAAAATAACATTTGCTATCATTATATATGTGTGTGTATGAGTGAACTAAAGAGATGCTGGATAGATATACAGATAGATAAATGATAGATTGATGATACATAGATAGGCGATAGAAAGATGCTAGATCGATGATAGATGCAAGAGATAGAAAAAGATAGATAGATGGATAGATGATAGATATATAGATAGATTAATAGATGATACATGATACACAAATGGACAAGGAGTGAGATGACCCATGCAACTGTGTCCATGAGGAGATCAGAGGACAACTTTGAAAACTGTACCAGAGGCCCAGGCATTGCCTTGTGTGGCAAGCATTTTAATCTGCTGAACCATGTCTTGCTCCTGAAAATTAATTGAAGGTGTACACTCTTCGAGAACTTACTTACATTTACACACAGAGTCAGCATTTCCAAAGATACAAAAAAAGGAAGTAAATCTTCAAGTGCTCATATTCTTTTTATTTCTAGTACTGCAGAGAAGTAGGTGGAAAGAGGAACAAAACTCAATGGCTAAATTACAAGCAATTTGGTTTGGGTTTTTGTTTTGTTGTTGTTTCTCTAAATAACATACTTCCTTCAAGGCATTGGGGATATTTTAATAACTTTTAACTGTATATTCTCTATGAAGTGACTAATCAGCAAGCACTTACAAGTGTAATTTAATGAAATGAGAAAAAATAGTTAAAGAATTTATTAAGTCTTGTATTCTAAAGTGTTCAAAAAAATTTCATGTTAGGCAAGCTGGCTCACATAAGTAAGGATGACACATAAGTCTAAGCAGGTATGTGTCTATCATATTTTCAAATTGAAATAAGAGAATGGCAGAACCTAAAAGATTCTTAGTCATTGAATGTCACTTGAAACTCAAATTGATAGACTGAATGGCAGCAAGGACTTAACTATAGAGATTATTTTTTAAAGAGCATGAAACTGCCCAGTTCCTCTGAGAGTATTTAGAGTCGTTATGTCCTTTGAACAACCCACACGATGCTCCACAGCACACTATCGCTGTTATTTGGAGGGACATTCAGGAAATCACTTAGCAATGGCTGACATGTATTAGAAGGTTTTCCATGCAAGCCAGTTTTCAGATCTCCAACCAAACTGAGGAGTTTAAAACGATGGGTAATATGCAAATGTCATAACAAACACTAAACCCCAAGGCACCCTAACAAGTTGATTAGCTATGCCTAATGTAAGATCAAGGCAGAGCCTGAATTCTTGGATTTGTTAATTAATGTAACAAATATTTGTTCTGTTCCTACTGTGTTCCAAGCCCTGTTCTAAGCACTTAATGCATCTAATCTTACTTTATCCTCAAGAAATATAAAACAAATCAAGGCAAAGATTTTAGGTGTGTGTGATAGGAAAGGACTCTTTGTCATGCATCTGAATTTACCTCCATCCCTCTCTACATAAATAAACAATAGTTCATCAAGTAATTAGTTTAAGAAACGAAAAATTACTATTCCATGCAGCTTATGACCACAATCCCATTACATGAGTGTCCCAATTACTGAAGACTTTTCTATCCTAAATATTATCCTAAGTCAGTCTCAGGCTGCCAGAAAGAGGCTGTGAGGCAAGCTCGAGACCAGGCCTTGCAACCCAGCAATTTCCCACCGTCTTCACTAAGCTCCAATTCAGGGTTTCTCGCTTGTTGTTTATTATTGCTATTGTTGTTTATTATTATCATTGTTTACAGTCTTACTTTGAAGTGTTTATTGTCAAGACTACTTTGGATCTTTACAAATGTTCTTCACTTAAAAAGGGAAGAAACACACCTACCTATACATGTGTATGTACCTCCCAGGAATTCCATACTAGAAGGTTGTTTCTGTTTTCGTTTTCTTTTTTCTTTGAAGTGATGTTAATATTCAGCAGCTCTGGTGCAGACATATCCCTGCAGTGAACTGCTTCTCGTTGGGGGCAAAGGTAAATACTGTAGACGCTGCAGGGTTTTAATGTGTGCAAATGCCACCATGATGTCAGTCTTTTAATACCTTAGTAAAAGCTGTATGGGAGACTTAGAATATTTCAAAGTTGTCTTGGACTGCATCCAAAAAATAGGTCAGCTACCTTAATCCCAGGAATAAGTCATTGTCACTTAATCACATGTGTCAGAGAGTAAAGGCAAAACATTCCCACGATGGTTCATATTCCACTGGGAGAAACAGAATTGGAAGCTTCTTTAACGGATGTTGGCTATATTGCTATGGATCCTCATGTCATTGCTTGGTCTCCATGTTTAATGACTGAAAGTCCCCATTTTGAGTACCTAGGAAGGTACCTGAGAAGCAGAAGGCAATATAATTTAAACATAAGGCGAGGCTATCAATAAGACACTTTTTCTGAGATATAAATATTTCCTTTTCGAGTGTCATCAGCGAAAGTTTACAAATTGTAACTGTAAACATCAAGCTGATATTTTTTTTCTGACACAGTTCTATAGCTAATATTACTTTTGTGTGTAAACTCTTCTCAAATTCCTCCTTATGACTATACTACTTGTCTAATATGACCAATGTACTTCTGTGTAATCTATAACAAATTTTATCTTGTAACCAAGGTTTCATGGCATCTATCATTAGTGTAATTTTTACATGAAATTATTTGCAGTATTAGAACTTAGAAAGTAATCTGAATATCCACTGGATTTTTACCTTTTTCTTCACCGTGAGACAACAGGGTTGCACAACAAAAAGATTATGAAGCAAGCCCTTCTTGAATTTAGAATGTAACTGGAAGCCTCTTGGCCTATACTTTTATTTGCAAGCCAATCAAGGTGAAGCTTTTTGTGGAAAAAGGGATGAGGTTTAAGTGACTGAGATTTACCCAGCATCCTTTGCAAATATGACTTTGAGATTAGTTTTATAACACATATAGTATTGCGCAATTTTCTCTGATAGAGGGTGGGTCAAATATGGAAAACCATTTCATAGCATATGGGTTTAAAAATAAATAGGACATCTCGGAGCAACTTGAAGGCCAACCAGATGCAGACTGGCATGTAGGAACTGAGCCTTCTTTAGAAATGGATGTTTTCACCTTTTGTTAAGAAACAGAGCAGATGACACTGAGCCATCAGGTAAGTTGGGTCCAGGATAGTGGCTAAGCATTTTATGTAGAATCCAGACCTTTATTTAGGTTAATGATCATGCCTTTGGCCAATGACTTATGAACAAAACAGTTATGTGTCTTTTTCCTAGTGGAGATTTTAACAGGTACTATGTGGTATGTGTCATACCCTGTGATCATGACACTCTGTGTTGGGATAAAATCCTTCTGAAGTCTTCCTGCTGACTTTGCTATCATAATCTGTGTGGAAATATATTATGTCAGAATACCGATGAACTTTTTGAGGTTGTTACTGCAGCAAAGCTCAGCCTATAGAGGTAAATAAAGTGCCAGGTGCTTTTGCAAGCTCTGCATATAACACAGATTTGTAGAAAAGATTTACTCTGAGAAAACTTTTGACATGAACAAATGAGAGAGAGTATAAATTTCCACGGTACTAATAATTTTTAGAACAACACAAGTTTTAGTAATAACAACTATACTAGCCATCTGGCAACATTTGTGAAGAGAGGATTCTTTAGAAAATAATTTATTGGGTTTTTTAGATAGCTCATGGGGTAAAATTGCCTGCTGCAAGGTCCTGATGACTGGACTACCATCTCAGGAATCCCTAGTGAAAGGAAAGAACTAATCTCAAAAACTTGCCCTCTGACCTACACATTCTCACTGGGTCAATGTATACCCCCACATCAAACAAACAAACAAAAAAACAAACAAACAACAATAAAGAAAATAAAATTAGAAGAATAAATTTATTTCTAAATAACCCAACGTCTCCTACCTAGAGAGAATTTATTTGAAATGTATACAGGGTTTTTTTCGTTTGTTTGTTTGTTTTTGCTTAAGGATTTAAACTGATTAATCATAGAAAAAAGTCAACCATCATTTTGTCCTTTTTCTGACATCATCATGATCAAGAGGCAGATATTTGAGCCAGGAATCTTATCAACAAAATAATTATTTTATTCATAAAAGAACTATAATGGGATTTCAACAATTTAGATACAATTTAGTATGTTCCCTGAGGTCCTGAGGCACCTTTCATACCTTCACTCTCAGTTCTTACTTTATGAAAAAGAAGCCACTGGAGAAGACCAAAGGGGTCTTCTCATTACTACTGTGGCTGGCTGGAAATAGTAATCCCCATTACTACTGTGGCTGGCTGGAAGTCAGGGTTGAAGACATATATTACTCATAGCTCTAGAACCTTAGAGTTCTCTGCTGGATGGTTTAGGTATTTTCCCTCCATTTTTTTCATCTACGCTCCTCTGGATTATTGAATTTTTATCTTACATAACTGTTAATACAGTAATGCCTTATAAAAAGAATTTTATTGCAACCAAAATCAAATTTCTGTTATTATTAGCCCCTGTGGCGACTTTTGGAAGCTGTATTTAGTCAACTAAATAATGCTGAGAACAGGACAGTTTTGCCCAGGCAAGAACACTCCAGTTGGTTATCCAATACCAAATATCATGGTCATCCCTGAAAACGTGCATACAGGTGATATTATACAGATTGAGCAGGATCTACTTATATATTTAGACACACACACACCACCACCACCAATTAAAGAAAAAGAGGTTCAGAAGAGGAACATGATAAAATTATATTAAAATCTCCAAAAAATATACATTAAAATTTTTTGAAGGTTTTAACAGAGATATATATATTTCTTTTTTTTTCAATTTTTTATTAATTACACTTTATTCATTTTGTATCCCCCCATAAGCCCCTCCTTCCTTCCCTCCCAATCCCACCCTCCCTCCCCTTTCTGCATGCATGCCACTCCCAAGTCCACTGATAGGGGAGGTTCTCCTCTCCTTTCTGATCTTAGTCTATCAGTTCTCATCAAAAGTGGCTGCATTGTCCTCTACTGTGGCCTGGTAAGGCTGCTTCCCCCTCAGGGGGAGGTGATCAAAGAGCAGGCCAATCAGATTATGTCAGAGGCAGTCCCTCTTCCCATTGCTATGTAACCCACTTGGACACTGAACTGCCATGGACTACATCTGTGCAGGAGTTCTAGGTTATCTCCATGAATAGTCCTTGGTTGGAGTATGAGTCTCTGGGAAGTTCCCGGTGTTCAAATTTTCTTGTTCTGTTGCTCTCCTTGTGGAGACCCTGTCCTCTCCATCTCTTACTATTTCCCACTTCTTACATAAAATTCCATTCACTCTGCCCAACAGTTGGCTATCAGGCTCAGCATCTGCTTTGATAGTCTGCAGGGCAGAAGCTTTCAGAGGCCCTCTGTGGTAGGTTCCTAGTTTGTTTCCTGTTTTCTTCTTCTGGCTTTCAGAAGCCCTCTGTAGAAGGTTCCTAGGTTATTTCCTGTTTTCTTCTTCTTCTGATGTCCTGTAGTACATCTACACAATGGAATATTACTCAGCAATGAAAAATAAGGAAATCATGAAATTTGCAGGTAAATGTTTGGACCTGGAAAGGATCATCCTGAGTGAGTTGTCCCAGAAGCAAAAAGACACACACGATATACTCACTCATATAGACATACAACATAGGACAAACCCACTAAAATCTGTGCATCTAAAGAAACTAAGCAAGAGAGAGGACCCTAACTAAAATGGTCAATCCCCATCCTGAATGGCAAAGAGGACATTAAAATTTTTTGAGCCCTAATCCCAATAACATGACTCGCATATCTCACCATCACAAGAAAATGTAATTTCATCTTTTCATTGTTGTATCGTGCTTAAATAGCCTCTCTGTTGAGACCTACTTTATTTCTTAGCATAGCTATGGCTTCTCTGTTAATACTGGCTGAGCTGAGTCTTTAGTCTATCAGAAGCCATTTTGCCTCAAAGTCTCCATTTTGATTTTGTCTCTGTGATTTCATTTCTGAAACTTTGTATACTTTGTTACCTGGACACGCTATGAAGTCCCTCAACTGCAGAACCAATCAAACTAAAGGTTAGTTAGAAAAGCTTTGTCAAGCTAGTCAAAAGGATGTAATGTTGCTTCCTACCGCTGGATACTTGGTTGCGTCTTTGTTACCTGCTTGTCACCTAGTTGCAGTTTGTTTCCTACCCCTGGTTACAGTTTTGTTACCTGGTTGCTACCTGGTTACATTTATTAATATTATTAATTTTGGATTAAAAACTTGCCTTAGGAGCAGATCAATGTCAAAGTTTGGTTTCCGAGTCCAGATTATGGTGCTGACCTGTCAGTTTCTGCTTAGTGTTCAATAAACATCTGTTGATTTGACTCTGGTGTCTGAGTGGTCAATGAGCAGCTTATACCTGAACCAATAACACTCATTATGAGGCGGCCTTTCTTTCTGAGGTCCGTTATAAAGAAATTGATATGGTCTAGTGTCCTCCTGATTCTTACAGTGAGTATGAGAGTAACTAGGGAAGAGGAGGCACTCTACCCAGCAGCTTCTTTCCCATTCACACCAAACCCCTGACTGGATTTTTGCCATTTTTGAGTTGGCCAAGGTGAAACTGGCTTGAGTTGCTCCATATCTTAATGAGTCCTTGGATTGAAAATCTTCTGCCTGATAATAAACCTTCCTTAACTAATTTTGTGTAAGATAAAGGAAAAGCAAAAGTTAGTGTTTCAGAGACTCTGTTTTTTGGTTTGTTTGTTTGTTTGTTTTTCTTTTGTTTTGTTTTTTGTTGGTGCTCCTCAAACTGTGACATTTGAGCCTTCCTATCTGAAAACTTGAATAGGACAGAGAGCCGCGACTTAATATGTCAATGCTAGTGTTTTGCTTATGCCAATTTTTCAAATGGGAAAAAAATGAACCAAGACTGATAACAACAACAAAGACCCTTTACTCTTCTACTTAGGAAAATGTAAAAAGACATTATTAAATTTGTTCAGCTGTACCTGTGGTCCTTTTTGAGGGATGGCAGAACTCAGTCTCCTTCTAGTGCTATGCTGCTGACTTCCCTTAAGGAAATTGGAATTTAAAGTAATCAAACAATTTATTGAACCTCTACACCTAGGTACCTCTTACTCAGTATCACAATAACAAGACAGATTCAGAGGGTTAAATTAAGGAAAGTGGGTGACATAGGATCAATAGCATTACGAGAAATGCACAAGACTGGCTGTAGAAACACATGCTAGCAATCCTAGCACCCAACAGACTGAAGCAGGAGAAATGAGAATTTGAGTCTAGCCTGACCTACAGAGCAAGACTGGACATGGTTGGTTTAAGTTGTCAGTTTGGCACACTCCAGAAGAGCATCTCAGTGAGGGATGGTCTAGATTAGTTGGTCCTGTAGGCAAAGCAATCTTGACTACTTTGATTAAAGTGCAAAGACCTGCTCCCTGTGGGAGCCATCATTACCTGGGAAGGGCATCATGGGTTGGACCGGAATGGGGAGGGCAAGCCAACTACTAACATGGATGCATTATGTCATGGCTCTATTTTTACTATAGATGTAACGCGACGAGTTTTCTCAAGCCCCTGCTGCTATGACTTCCCCGTGTAGATGGAACTTTGAGCTAAAACACAATTCCATTTTTCATTTTTTCCTTTTTTTTTTCAGGGTATTTTATGACAGTGACAGGAAACAGAGCTAAGATGAAGACTGCCTCACAACCGAACAAAAATGCACATAAAGTCTTCAGAAAGTGCGGGGTAAAAAAAGCATGAATCAAGAGAATTGCTCATATGCATATACTAGGTAAAGTTCAGCTTCAAAGTGAAGTGAGACCAATAGTTTGGCACTTTTGAACTTCTGAATTTGTATCTTCATATAAAGAAGTGAAGAATACCTTCATACTCATCAGGCTAGGCACAAACTAGCAGAAATTTAGGAAACCTGCACCCAATGTAGATTATGTTACCTCAAGACAATTTTCCTTTCAAGAATCTGTTGGTGCCACTAAAGGGATTGTAGCCCATGAAACAGAAGGAATGTTACTCTGTAGACATTTCAGTGATTTACTTCCATCACTGATCAATAAGGAACAAATACTGTTGTTTCATACGGTCTTGTTTTCATCATTCACTGAGCTGTGGTATGAAAACAATCCTTTCCTAATTCACAAGTAAGTGCAGTAAAACATGTAGGATCATGGGATTGGAAGGATATGGGGAGATACAGCCTACAGTCTTCCTTATGGTAAATCCTCTTATCTTAGAAAACAATTAACCGCAAACCTCAGTTTCAGTAACCGTAGACTGGGTGTACTAATATATTGTTCCCTGTAGAATTGTTGAGAGGATTATAGATATCGGAAAAGTCTAATGGAGCATGATCAAAGACCTTGTACAAAGGTTCATAAAGGTAGATATAATTTTAATGAGTAGTGTGCCCTTGGGCATTCTACTGCAGAAAACATGAAGTGCAACAGGGATGTCTCTGTGTCTGATAACAAGTCAGCCATTTGCAGCCTTTCACACAAAGAGCGAACAGTGGGATTTCTGTGAACTACTTCACTATGCGGCAAATCAATTCTTACATTCCAATTGGGTCCTTTAAACTATCGAATCCTCTTTCAGGGGGGCACGTTTTCATTTTGAGACCAAGATGGCTTAGGGCATGTAGTAGGGGTTCTGCTGAAGACATTTAGAAAGGAAGTGGAGGGACCTCTTTTGCCAACATCACATCCAGGGAAAAGCACATGCTGCTTATCAGCTCAGCCCACCCTGGGAGAAAGGAAAGTTAACTAATGGTGTGGTAATGTTGGGGGAAAAAATGAGCACTCCTCCAACTCTCTGCCATTAAAACTTTTCAAAAACACAATGCCAAGTGTAGGCTCAATTAAGAGTTGCTACAGAGAGGAGAGATGTCTCCAATGTCTGGACTAGAACTGGCACATGCAAAGCATATCTGCCACTGACAGCATTCTGGGCTATTTTTAATTCATCCTAATTAATTGTGCCTTTTCCTGCAAGGATAAGGATCCTTCAGGATGTGGTAACAATTGTGAAAATCAGCTTTTGGAGAACCCCGGTACTATTTTTTGGAAGGCAACCATAAAGTCCTATAAGTGATGGCCTATGCATGTCAGCCCAGACAATTTAGTTGATGTCAACAAGCCTAGGCTGTGTGGGCTGTCATAGATGCTGGGCTTTGATTCAGCAGATGACATCAAAATCGTGACTTTGTAAACATCTCTTTCTTCGCATGCAGATTTAATTATCTCTCACCCCAGAGAAGGGCAATACTGAGGCCAATATCATTCATTTCAAAGGAAAGAAAAAAATGTGTTCCTATTTTTATAGCCTTGTAAAAGCAAGGAAATGTCTGAAGAGGAGGAAAAAAAAATACCAAAAAAACAACACAGTCTTGAAAAAGAATGCAATATGCCCCCAACACAAACTCATTCAAGATGTCATTACTGGGTAGAAATTCTATGCTCTCAGCATTAGGCAGGCTGGCTAAGCAGAGGCAGGCTCTGTGTAGACTGTCTTCTGAATATGATATTGATGGATCGCTTTTACAAACAGGCTGGACTGCAATGAAAAGCCTTGTGAATGTGCTAAGCCCGTTTTAACAGGCCACTGGAGACTAACGTGCCTGAAGGAGAGGATCTAAGCCAAGTCCTATGAATAGCTCATAACACATGAATAACGAAGCAGTTCAAGAAAAAAAAAAATTACATGTGAAATGAAGATATTCCCAAAGACATTTCTTGTGTCACTGATGTTTTAAAGGACCCTTCTAGTTGCAACCTGATTAGGTGTCTCAGGACACGCAATATGTTTTCTCCATGGCAAGCTGATCCGCTTCCTTTCTTCTAAAATCACATAAAATAGCAATCCATTGTACTAGAACAGGTAGAAGTCTTTTCAAAGAGAAGTGTGAAGCAAGGCATTGTGTCAATTCAGTGTAGAATCAGCCTGTGTACACGTGTAACCGAAATGTTGGAACCTTTCAAGGGTGATTCCAGAAGAAGCGAAGTTAGCTGGGAGAAAGCCAGCCTACTGTAAAAGTAGTCAAGTTTCAGTGACTGCCGACCAGTGCCACATGGAAACAGATCTCAGCAGCAAGCCTCTGACTCAGAATGGAAAGTCTTTAGTCATGTCTTTCTCCCCTGACCCAACTTCAATTATTTTCTGTATTTTTTTTTATTCAATTGCAAACCCCTGAAGTTAAATGTAACACTTGAAAATACAGTACAATAAATTTTAACCAAGTTTACTAATGAATCATGGTTTAAATCAAATTTCAAAAAGAGAGATTTGTCACTGTGCATGCCCAGAACTTTTAAATTTGAGTTGGGACTTTTAAAAATGACAGATCATCATGAGGATTAGGAAGAATATGTTCAGAGCACATTCAAGCAAAACAAAATAAAAAATATAAAACTATTATTATTAAACATGCCTCCAGCTATTGTTCTGACAGTATCTTTTCACATGATCATAGAAAAGGAGGAAGATGTGTAGGTTTTCACTCTTTCAAAAATTGATTTTGCAATTAAGTCTTTTGCTTATTTGTATTTCAAATGACACAGAACCCCCACAACCCATAAGGTAAGGCCTTTCTGACAATTTGGAAATGAATTCCTTAGATATGTGTGCTCTGAAGACTAAGTGGGGCTGTTTGCCTCCTTAAAGCAGTCTTCTGCATGGTGATGACAATTTTATCTATTTATAGACAGTTTCCCTCCACCAAGGTACATTTCCATATAGCTAACATGATCTCCAAAGCCATGCAAGGAAGACAGGACAGGTCAGCTTGCATTTTCACTCAATCACACAGAACTCAGAAAGCACACTCCCTGGAGTCCATGAAATAAACAGCTGAACTATCCTCTTCCAAACAGTAAGAAAAATAAGGCTCCAGAAGATTCAGAGACATTCTCAGGGTCGGCTAGCCCAAGCATACCATGAAGGCTAGCTTTGAGGGTTTCTTATCAAATCTTCAGTTATTTGCTAACCAATCCATTTTCTCATTTTACACACCACCTTCTCCTATTCATTCACACATTTAAACATGTAGAAAACAAACAAAACAAAAATCCTCTGAACAGACAAAAATCCCTGATAACCAAAATAAGGTTGGAAAAACTTTGAAATCATAAGACTGAATTCTATTTTAAGAAACAGAATTGTGGAAATCATACACCCGGTATATTTCTTCTCCAAAGCATTCATCAGAAGGGAGAACAATGGCCCAAGATTATAGTTACATCTTCAGTGCTTTACATCAGCTACATACTGCTTGATCGTAGCAGTTGCTTGCATTTTAAAATTTGTGTATTCCTGTAGCCTTTCCATACACCCGCCTTCCTAGGACCATATAGCAACATGGCTTATTCTTATAAATAAGGACACAAGACAAGGAACTATCCCAGGTCCTGTGACTGAATCTCAATCTGCTTTAGGAAAAGGTTTCTAATTCTGAATCTACATCCCTTGTGATTGTTACTCCTTTAAGCCTTGTGCACTGACTTAACTATAATTCTTTCAAAAAAAATTTGGAGATAAGATCTTGCCAGAGAATACAGAACTATGCAGAGTATGAGCTTCTGGTCCTTAATGATACTGAATTGTGTATCAAAATGTATGCTGAGATTCTTCAATTACTGGAATAAGTGAACAATCAGGAAAAGGGTGGAAGACAGAAGCCATTAGAAGTCCTAAGAAAAGTACCTCTTACATTTAAAATATTTGAACAGTTAGAAGTTTGTTTGGATGTTCAGATTCCTCTTTTTAAAAGAAAACATCTTATGAAAATAGGTCTATAGCTCCCAGTAACAGTCACTTTAATGCTGTCATGCTCATCCCGTGAAGAGCAAACAATTTAAGATGAGGACTTTGGGCAGAGAAGAGTCATGTTTTGTTGGCTTGAAACTATTAAGCCCCGTGGGAGGAGGAGAGCCTGGTGTAGATATCAGGCAAAAGACACAACACTTGGGAAACAGGAGGCTGAACAGGCACAGAAGGGCTAGGTACATGTTAGAAGCAAGCCTTCTGGGCCCTGAATAGCAGTCATGTGTCTGTGGAAATTATCTGTGCACATGACAATCTCTTTGAGTATCTGAGTTTCCAAATACTGTCTAAAGCTACCAATGCAAGCCATGGCAGTAAGCTTTGCCTCTTCATGCCACTGAAGCGCCATCTTTTAGAAGACACCATGTCATCAATACCAGTGTTCAGTAAGGCAGGGCACTCATGCCCACACACCCACACAGGAATGAGAAAGTCAGGAATCATCTAAGTTCTTGCAACTCATTTATTCTAATGTAAAAAGATCATAAGGTCCTTTCTATTTGATCTTTCTCAAATTTCCTTCTTTCATCCATTCAACTGATATTTTCTCAGTCCAAATTACCTGCAGAAATTGTAGCAAATTTTAAAGACTTTGAAATGAAGCAACAGACTTGCATCCAGGAGCTCACATCCCAGCATGGTGTTGTAAGATCAGTGGACACAGGAAGATAGGAGAACAGGAAGCATCATAAGATGAATGTTCTGAAGCTAAAGAAGGCCAGCCATACTACTTAGATCTCTACTTTGAGACATGAGTCAAAATTCTGCAATTGCTTACCGTGTTCTTGTTAAATTTAATTTTCCACCAGGGAAAACCGAAAGAAGATGATAATTCTAACCATTTAGTCACTGAATTTTAGGCATCAAACCAAAATAGAAACATAATCACTCACAAGAGAACATGAGATAATATTGTCTCAGACCCTTAATCCACAAAGTCTGCTACTTACAAAGTTTCTCTCCGGACCTGCGAACTGCACTGAATATCTGTCCCCTTATCCACTTACCTTATCACAAGAAAATAAGCCAGCAGGTATGTGATGAGGTCAGATGTCTCCAGGACTAACTGGTCACTGATTTGTATCTCATATGAGAAAATACCCTTAAGCCACAAGCAAGAGATTTCTTAAAAAAAAAAAAAATTCTTACGACTAAAATCCCAGTTTCATCACAACACTGGATAAATTTTGATTCTTTTCATTGTCCTTGTCATGGTACTTGAACGGTGTTGGCTGTTTTGCTGCCAGGCAGCTTGAACTTTCTATGTCCAGTGTGGTTTCTTCTTCTCAAGAAGTTTCCTCTCCAGCAAAAACTGCTGCCTAAGACACAGTGTTGCCTTCCTGAGATTTCATTGCCATACTCACTGCAGCTAGTGTCCATGCATCCTCTATCAAAAACCAGTTTATAGCCTTTTAGAGCAGTCTAGAGCTGCTTTTCTTAGATTATGCCTAGGACAATTGTGTGTGTGCACACACATGTGCATGTGTGTTTGTATGTATACACACATCATATATGTATGTATGCATATGTAGTCAACATATATTTAGTATTAATTGCCCAGATTTATAAGTATTATTATTTCAAATTCCATATTACATGAAACATGATTTTAACACTGAGAGTCAGCCTTAACCATTCTTTAAGTAGCAAATGTAGAACAATAAACTCTTAGTGTAACAGCTTCATGTATGGAAGACCAACTTCACTGAACAGCGGTTCTGAGTTTTCATTTTCCTTACTAGTCTAGAGCTTGATGGAAGGGTAAAACCCATCTCTGTTACATATTTCATCCATTCAAAATCTTCTTTCGTTGTCTTTTGTTCCATAGTCACTTTAACAGAGCTAACATCTCCTTGGCTGTTCCTAAGTTGTACACAGACACAAGATTAAGACTTAATCTATAAGTCACTTATATACAGGAAGCAGCAGTCAGGAGGGTTTTGAATTGTCCTGTTGTCGTTGGTTCAGTCAGGCGAAGAAACGAAATGGTGATCTTTCAGACTTGTTGGGAATAGATGGTAGCATGGGCAGCAAGAAGCAGGAGGAGGTTTGCCATTTGCCAGCCTTACGTAACAAATGTGAGTATAAATGGCCCTACAGTAAAAGGGAAAATAAAAACTTCCTAGGTGACAAATGTGGCATCAGGAAAAATTAGAGTAGGCTAACAAGCTGGAGGGCACATTCTTATTCAGCCAGCAGAAATCAGTCTTTGGGGCTTCTGGGAGATAAGAGTAGGTCTTGATAGGTCTGAGCAGAACAGCTGAATGAAATTACACCATCCCTTCACAGTCTTTATACATTTTTCACTGGTGGATGTAAACATTTATGGTTCAAATGACAAACGACTTTCCTTATTTGGCGACTTGAGGCTTTGTGAAAGCCCAGGGTCACCAGGGTGGTGTTAGGTTTCCATTGAGATCTGGGCTGGATTAAGGCCTGGGAGTCATGGCAGCTGAAAAGGAAAATGTGTCATAGCCCAACCCCCTCTTAATCCTTCTCTCACACATGTCCCCAAACCTGCTCCCCAACCAGCAGAGGAAAGACAATCTGCCTGGAGTTAAAAGGAGAAAAATCTTTCTAATGACAGGAATTCCGGGAAATGTCAAGTGCAGAGAGGACCTATATAAAGCTCATTCACATTGCATAAAATCCAAACATGCAACCTCAGTCCTCTGTTGAACTGCATGGAGCTATGGAAGTTCATGAGCACGGGTCTAATATGTTTACAGTTCAGCTAAATAAGGAATTAACAACAACACTAGGTAGTCCTAGAGGATGTCTCTCAGATGTGGATCCTAGAATCAGGCAGCGGGCATCACCTAGGCTCTCCCAGGAGTGAAGAACTCAGTACAAAAGTTCAGCCCACACCTCTTTCAAAGAGTTTTGAGATTTAAAAACAAACAAACAAACAACAAAACCAAGCAAACAAAAAACTGAACTTCTACACTCTACCAAACACTGCGTGCACCTAGACAAAAGAACACTGCCTTTTCTTCACTTCTGATGAGATCTTTGTTTGTATTCAGAGAATGCTCAGAAAAGTCTAGTTAAAGTGACTGATCCTTTAGGGGAAGAGGGTTTAACAGACTTGTGATAATTCTGAAGTATTAGTGCAATGATTAGGATTGGTCATCAAGTTGGCATGTCCTAAAATGACGTCTATTCATGCCTAGATTGAGTTGAGGTGGGAAGGCTTTCCGTAATGGTGGCTTGGAGTCCAGGACTGAACAAGGAGAAATGGCCTCTTCTCTGCTCCCTCACTACAGCTGTAGTGTGCTCACTCCCACCTCCATGGCTTCCCCGCCATGATGTTTGATAACTCCTTAAACTCTAAGCTGAAAGAAATCCTTCCTTTCCTAAATTGCTTTTTCCAGGTATTCTTGTTACAAAAGAAACTAACGCAATTAGGGATCCCATTGGGCAGATCCTGTATCTTGATGATAATTAACTCAATCTCAAAAGATAAGTAAATTTCATGATTTCCTTGGTTTTAATTGCTGAGTAGTATTCCATAGTGTAAATGTACCACAGTTTCTGTATCCATTCCTCAGCTGAGAGACATCTGGGTTCTGGCTATTACAAAAATAGCTGCTATGAACATGGTTGAGCAAATGTCCTTGTTGTGTACTTGAGCACCTTTTAGATATATGCCTAGGAGTGGTATAGTTGGATTTTGAGGAAGCACTATCCCTAGTTGTCTGAGAAAGCGCCAGATTGATTTCCAATGTGGTTGTACAAGTTTACATTCCCGCCAGCAATGGAGGAGGGTTCCTCTTTCTCCACATCCTCTCCAGCATGTGTTGTCACTTAAGTTTTTGGAACAGAGACTGTCTCTGACATGAACTCAGTGGCTGGCTCTTTGACCTCTCCCTCCCTGCCCCAAGGGAAGAGCAGCTTTGGTAGGCCACAGAGGACATTGCAGCCAGTCCTGATGAGACCTGATAAGCTAGGGTCAGATGGAAGGGGAGGAGGACCTCCCCTATCAGTAGACTTAGGAAGGGGCAGGGAGGAGATGAGTGAGGGTAGGATTGGGAGGGAATGAGAGAGGGGGCTACAGCTGGGATACAAAGTAAATAAACTTTAATTAATATAAAAAATAAAAATTAAAAAAATAAGATAAGTAAATGACCTCCTCATGGCGGGGGAGTAGCCTTACCAGGCCATAGAGGAAGACAATGCAGCCAGTCCTTATGAGACCTGGGAGGCTTGGGTCAGAGGGAGGGGAAGGAGGACCTCCCCTATCAGTGGACTGGGGGTGGGGCATAAGAAAAGAAGAGGGAGGGAGGGGACAAGGGCCTACAGCTGAGATATAAAGTGAATAAACTATAATAAATAAGTAAATTAATTGAAAAAGATAAGAAAATGAAAATACTTAAAGCTTACGTACTGAATGACAAATGATAGAATTGTTATGTAATTGTTTATGTCAATTTGCTTTCAAGGTAGTTATTTTACCTTGCTTTTCTGTTTGTTTGTTTGTGTGTGTGTGTGTTGTGACTTTGCAACATGTATACATTTAGAAATAACTAAGTAACAAATGTGTTATCTCACATTATTATTGCTTTATGATAAGAGAACTTAGAATACAATTCTATTGTAATCACCATGCTGTACAGTCCATCTCTTGATATAAATTCTTCCTCTCCAATCATGTTATATATCCATTGGGCAATCTCTCCCAATGCAGGTGCCTCTACCTCTACCCCACCCTCTGAAAACCATCTCTCTACTACTATAAGATAGACAGTTAGAGTCCATAGGATGAGATAATATGGCATTTGTTTTGCTGTGCATCGTTTATCTATTTAATTCAATGTTCTCTAAACTTGTCCATGTTTATAAACATTCCCGTTTAAGGGTGGAATAATCTACCTTGTAAAGCCCACATACTTTCTATTCTTAGACAGTAAGAGAGATTCAGCATCTTAGGTGCTATGACAACATTAAAAGATGGTTTTAACTTTAGAGATTTTTTAAAAATGAAGATGCTCCTTACTTTAGGTTGTCCAGGGTGGCACCAAAACTCAGTTACATATTCTTCTAGCTCTTGCTCATTTCTCTTTTCTGTAAGCATTAACTCATACTTCTCAGAGTACTCAAGATACGTCATAATACCGTTGTAAGCACATCACCTGAAGCCAAAATGGAGAAAGTCTTTGGTTGCTGGGGATATCTCAACTGGGCAGGTTGCCACCTTTACATCCACCCACCTAATGGACCAAGATCTATGATCATTCACTAGTAAGTTGTTGGAATTGAGTCACTTCTTTCTTAATTTTAAGAGGAAATTCTCTAATAAATCATATTGATTAGATGCAAATTTAACATGTTCTAAAAGCCCAGTTCTTACCCATGAAATTCACAGAGAAAATATCACCATATTCTGTCACACAAAATGATTTCTTTATAAAGCATTGAAAAACTACTCTAAAATGATCAAAAAATCACAGTAAACTCGTCAAATAAAATCATTGACTCAGAAAAACCCCTACAGCTTATCAGATTTATAGTTGAATTTGAATTTACACTTAATAATCTAAGTGATTTTATGAAATGAAGATACAGCATCCAGCACCTTTCCCATGGCTATAATTAGTGCCCATCTGCTGTAGTTCTGCAGTCTCCTGAGAGGGGAGGGTAAGAGACATACCCTTTTGAATACTTGCCTCCGGAGGGTTGGGCAGGTGAGATGTATGATCAATAAAATGGGATCATTCTTCAAAGACAAAGAATCTAACATACTTATCCCTGAATTGCTTGATTATATATGCAGAGTTAAATCTCTGTTCTAACATCAGTAAGGTGGGAAAACAACTTGACAGTTTGATAAGATTACCAGGACGAAGAAAGAAGGCACGTTTCAACTGGCCTCCAGGTTCTCAGAGTAGAGCCTTTATTCCACCTTTCTCCACATGTCACTCTTACCTCCATAGCCATTTGCCAGCACAAGGCAGCGAAGGCTGGTTCATTTGGCTTCTGTTAGCTAGAAATAATCTGGGACATAAAAGATACATATCACAACAAAGCTCTCCCTATCCAGGGGACATTTTAAGGCAGCTGAGCATGTTGGGTGTGCCTACAAACCCTCTTCTAGGGAGGCAGACCAAGAGGGTCTCTGAAAGCTGCAGGCCAGCCTAGTCTACACAGAGAGTGCTAGCCCAGGCATGGTGGTGAAATCCTATCTCAAAATGCTGTGACATTGCAGAGAATCTGATAAGCCAAGCTTGCACACAAGGATTGCTCAAAGCATGGCATAAAAATCACATTCATTGGCCCTCGATGTAATTAAAACACTTTATTACGTAGAAATAAGAAAAGGTCAATGACATTCACCACATCTAAACATTCCACAAATGCAGAAAAAAAAAATCACAAAATATACATCAAAAGGGATATTTCTGAGATTCTTTCCAAAGTGATATGACAGTTACAAGTAAAATATGGCAAGAAGGCCACAGAGCTCCATCTCCAGATGAGAGCCACCACAATTAGCCACCTCTTACCTTATCTCTACAATTCTGTTACTTTTTTTTTTTTTTTTTTTTTTTTGAGAAAATGACAGAATGGCCCCTTTCTGGCATGCATCTAACAAAGCTAATTTTCAGAACTTCAGTATCCTGGTGCTCTGCTTGGTTAAGTGGAGTCTCAACCCCTTTTATCCCTTGGAATCATATCATCTGGCCAGACAATTCTTTCTGCCTGGAGTCTTCCTGGCTGGCGCATTCTTTATATTTTTTTTTTCATTAACCTTTTACCATTATCAATATTGGCAGAAGTATGTGCTTAGAACAGAACTCCATTTAAAAATGTAAAATATATCTATTTTCTCTTAAAGTTCAAACTTCACATTTCTGGGAAAGAATACAAGCTGTCAGGGAGCATTGAGCTAAATGACTCTCACGGAGTCAAAGATACTGGCTCTCTTCACACAGAGGCAGTGAGCAGAGAGATGAAAGAAGGGGCCTGGGAGAGGGAAGAGCTTCCTAAAACACACTTATGGTTGGAGAGGTTTTTCAATGTATAAGAAGTCTTCAGGCATTTAATTTTTGTTGTCAAAGAAACCTCTAGCAATATAAAGATGAAACTGGCATCCCGAGAATTAATATCTAAAATCAGTTTCTGTCCAGAAACCTCTTGCAGTGCTGAACGTGTGTGTGTGTGTTTGGGGTGTGTTATGTGGCTGCATTGTTCGAAGTTTTCTGAAGAGTTGAAAGAATAATACTCTTCCCCCTTGCTTTGAAGGGATTTGTGCTTCTCTGTCACTGATATCTTGCATGTGTTTTGCATGCCATCAACTATATAAGATTAAGAATATGTTATCCTTTCCTAACTAGGCAATCAAAGTCTCAGGCCCTGCATGACTCCCCTGGCTTGCAGATCAGCAGCACCCTAGTTCAAGACGGAAATTGCTTTCAGCCAGTGTTATTCAAAGAGTCGTGTTTCCGTTTCATCTTTTATTTAGTGTTGCTGGTCACCTAGGGCCCATTCACAAGGCGCCAATTAATGGATGGGTATCAGCCTAGGACAATTTTCTTTCCTGTCTGATTTAATGGGCACAAGTTAAAACTTATTTTCATAAAAAAAAAAGATACCTATCACAACAAAGCTCTCCCTATCCAGGGGACATTTTAAGGCAGCTGAGCATGTTGGGTGCTTACAGGTTGGGACCGTTTCCACAAAGGCCACAAGGACTTAATAAAGAAACAAACAAACAAAAAAAAATTAAGATTTTTTTTTTCCTGAAAAGAAGATGCTGTACAGTTACCACACAGGTGTCTATAGCTGCAGCATAAACCACCTAAATTATCTTTCTCTTGATTCCCAGATGCCTGGCAGACTGATGGCAGTCCAATCTTACTATTGTTTGAACGGGGACCCCAGAGCACTTCTTGCTAGCCAAGTATAAAAGAGGCTCTGGGATTTCTTTTCATTGCCCTGTTTCCGTTAGCCTCAGACAAGCCCTGATAGCTAAAGCCAATTCAAAAGTTGCTTTAAAAAGTGTCAAGATGCTAACTGGAGGCATGGCTCAATGGAAGAGCATATTCTGTTCCAGGTTTGGCTCCCAGCACCCACCTGGCAGCTCATAACTATCTGCAACTCACATTCCAGGGATCAGGACACCCTCTTCTGGGCATCTTAAAGACTACACCTACTCCCTGCCCTTAGCATATATGCAGGCATAACACCCAAACACATAAAATAAAATAAATATTTTTGTGAATTTTTTAAAAAGTTTGCACTGTTAATGGTACTTTGCTTTGCTTGTAGACAGGAGCTTAGAATTGCTGTTCTCTGAGAGGCTTCACTCAGCAGTTGATTGAAACAGATGTTGAGACTCATAGCCAAATACTGGGTGGAGCATAAGGAGACTTGTGAAAGAGTGGGGGAAGGATAGAAGGACCCAAAGGGGACAGGATCCCCACAAAAAGACCAACAAAGCCAACTAATGAGGGCCTAGGGGGCGGGGGTTGCAGAGACTGAAACATCAACCAAGGACCATGCATGGACTGGACCTAGGCTCCCTGCTTAGATGTAGCAAATGGACATCTCAGGCTTCATGTTGGTGTCCTAGTAAGGGGAGCAGGGACTGTCTCTGACATGGACTCTGTTGCCTGCTTTTTGATCACCTCCCCTTAAAGGGACTGCCTCTCCAGTCTACAGGAGAAGAGTGGGTGCACTCAGTCCTATGTGAGTTGATGTACTAGCATGGGTTGGTGGTGGGGGTTCCCTTTTCTGAGCAGTAAGAGAGAAGGAATAGGATGAAGAGGGAGGACGGAACTGAGAGGAGAGGAAGGATCAGAATATAAAGTGAATAAATAAATTAACCTTTTTAAAAGGTGGAAGATGATCATCCTATGAGACAAATTTCTCCTGAATGTCTAAGCATGCCTCTGAGTCTTCCCATGGATACCCAGGTGTAAACCTGATGATAGTGGTGTTGTTGCTGGTGGTGATGCCAGGCATTGTCTTTATCCCCGAAAATCGGTATGAGAGATTAAGGGGCCAGCCCAAGCTTGCATAGTGGGTGTCTGTGGTTGGAAGGTTTCAGAGTCAAGTTTCTAAAACTGTGGGAGGTGAGAGCATTACAATTTCAAGGTTATCTTCTGTTACATAATAAGTTCCAGGCAAGCCTGGCTACCAGAGACCTGTCTCAAAACACACCACACAGCGAGGCCATGAACACATCTCACTTCATTTATAGTCATCCCACCTAGGTCGCCACATGCCTCTTTGAGAAAAATAAAGCTAAATGTGATACAATATGAGAAATATAAATAATATGCAAGTAAAAGAAATAACAATAAAAGTTTATATAATTATGTCACAGTTCTACCTCCTCCCTGTGTGTGTGTGTGTGTGTCTGTGTGGGGGGGGGTGTGGGTGTAAGTGTGTGTGTGTGTGTGTGTGTGTGTATGTGTGTGGTGGGTGTGGGTGTGTGGGTGTAAGTGTGTGTGTGTGTATGTGGGTGTGTGGGGGGGTGTAAGTGTATGTGGGTGTGTGGGTGTGGGTGTGTGGGTGTGGGTGTGTGTGTATGTATGTGGTGGGTGTGTGGGTGTGTGAGGAGGTGTGTGTGGGGGTGTGTGTATGTGGGTGTGTGGGTGTGGGTGTGTGGGTGTATGTGTGTGTGTGTGGGGTGTGTATTGACTGTACCCTGAGCAGCAGGTGGACACGGTCTTGCATGGACTCACTATGGGGCAATAGAGTGCGCCGTTGGGGCCCAGGCATTAGTCTTATGTGGTTATCTGCTCTTGGCTTGTCCGCCTTTTCATAAGGGATGCTGAGCTATCACTACCTCATGCCCAGTCAGTAATTACTGCTGCTGCTTGTTCCTCTCTCCAGCAGAACACTCAGTACAGGTGGAGGGAAGGTTAGAGTAGGTTCCTGTCTAAGTACTGACTCTATGGAGGAGCACTCCTGGGGAACTGCAAGGCCAAAGGCTTAGGGTGTAAGGGTAAATCTCAGTTTGAAAGCCTATGCCAGATGAGGAAAGAAGCTCCAGACTGAAGGAAAGAAGTGGTTTTAATTGATAAATGGTTGCATGATTTCTTGAAACCCCGGAAGTATGTGACTACACTGTGTAAAGATGTCAGTTGTTGACTGTGACTGAGCATATAGTGAGGATATAAGCAGGACAGAAATAAACTGTTTTCATGTACATAGGTTCAATGTACACTTTTTGCTGACTTTCATGGAGAGAGGATAGATCAGTGTGAGCATTTCTGAACGTCAGTGGCAGGATCACTGGACAGGAAAATACAAAAAAGGATCTAGAAAATTATTGTCATTCTCTGTTCATCTGGGTCCTGGATTTTGGTGGGGCCTGGACCTTGCTTCCATATGGAGAACAACAGAGAGTTCTATTTCTCTCAGGGGCAGCTACAGTACTACAGAGCTAGGCCCATGCACTAAGCCAGTGGGGAAAGGGTTTTCCACAGAGTGTTACAGTTTAGCTCTTTTAGAATGAGATCAATGATAGCAGTTCAAAGGGTATGGTGATACCAAAGTATTACAGCTGCAGGGCAGAGCATGGTTAAAGTTCAGGTTAAACGCCAGTCCTTGTCAGCTTGCATTGGAGACCCAGGCCTGGCAAGGCCCAGGGCCATTCAGGCCAGAGTGTGGTGCCTGTGAGACAATCAGATGGCCATGGTAGAAAGCTGATGGTATCATGCAGCATGCAATCCCAGCAGCATGTTTATTTGAAATCTGGGGTTTATAAAACTTGGGCAGTGGGAGAGATTTCAAGGGTGAATGTGTTTAATTCATTGGGGTGAGGGGGTCAGGGATACTTGATTTACACGTAGTAGTGCCTCATTTTCAATGCAGTAGCATGGTCCTATCACAAGAAGGAGAGCACAGCACTCAATTATTCTATGGATGGGGGAAAATTTCCAAGTACAACTGAAAGTCAAGGCTGAACACTAAGGCAGGGAGGGGCATTTCTAGGAATTCCCAGATACTTACTGGACTTGTTTTCTTATCTGAAAAGAGTCTGCCTTATAATCTTCCCTGAGGGCTTTGTGATTCTCCTTACAAGACCTGGGGTAACCCAGATGGAAATGGGGGGAGATTTTTAACGCCTCTGAGAAAAGGGAGCCCACCATCCTAGACTGAGCACAAATAAATGGTTATTCCAGGATGTCAGACTTCAACCTAATCTAGCAAATCCCCACAAATGATGGTATCAAATGTCTGGAAGGCAGGAAGAGATGGAAGGCTCTCACCATCTTGGACTTCTTCAGGTAGAATGGAAGCATATTTCACCCTAAAATAAGGATCCAGTGAATAGATTTTCCAGGTCTTGTTTGCTTGTTTGTCAAAAAGTGTTAAAGAGCCTGGGAACCAGAGGAGAAATCCATCTCTACAGAAAATGGATGGTGATATCTTAGGAAGGATGTAAAGACAGATAGATCTTGAAGAATGTATGAGTGAAGATTCACACTATGAAGTACAGCCTGAATGCGTTCAGTCTTTTGTAAGGCAAGGCCATGCTAAAAAGAATTAACAAAGGTCATGGGCAGAACTTAAAAAATACAGAAACAAACCAAAATCCATTTTGTGTGTCATGCGGGTGTTCTGAGTAATTCAAGGCAGTGGACAGTCCCACGGGGGCCCACGGGGCATGTGTGCAGTAGTAGCCTTTGCTAGTATACATCAGATGTTTGGAACAGTTTTACTGACACGCCTGTGTTGAGTTGGGCACATCTAGCTCCACTGGTTTCTTATGGGGGAGCATAAGGAGATGAAGGGCTACTGGCTGGCAGGGCTACAAACCACTGGCTGCTGTCCACTCTCCAGACTCTGGCACTACTCTTCTCATCTCCACCATCTCTTCTCTCTACTGCCCAGCACTCAATACTCTTCTGAAACTTGGGTGTTCCATTACCCATAGGTCTACTTTTGTACTGTCATCCTGTGTGTCATTTCTTTCCATCTTAAAGAGCTCTTACTGGGCCTGCAGCCCAAACGCACCTCCTTTGAACAGACTCTGGCAGCCTCCCACGCAGTCATGTTGTCAAAGTATCTTGCACACAACTGCACAGTTGGAACTTATAGTATTTTAGCTACATTTGCATTTCTTCTTCCCACTGTAGTAGGAATTACCTAATAGTGTAAAAATATAACACAAGGTATAGAGTTGATGCTCAATAAATGTTTTTGTTTAATTGACTGACAAACTGCTTATGTAAAAAAGCGAATAGCAAATTAGCTATTAACAAGCAAAAGAATGAAACTCCTACGCTAATTGTGGATGTGGAACTAAAGGACACAGGGTCTACAGTTGTCATTTATTGGTACTTATATCCATTTCTACTTTTTTCTTAATAACTGAAACATATTTAGGATATGTACTTCCTTTATCATGTCCTCCATATGTTGTAAAGTCCATAGCAAGTTTTATTGGCTTGAAAAAGTCGTATGAGGTAGAGATGTCTGTTGCCACCCATTCTGAAAGAAGATCATGGGAAGATGGATCCAAGCAAGGAAAAGAATTATGTATCATATGACTAAAGTAGCAGATGCAGGCTTCCAGAAGCCAATGATTCTCCTAAGAGATTTGTCATGTATGTTGATTCTCAGCTGAACACACCGTTTTGTGTTGATGCTGTCTTAGCAAGAGCCCATGCATCCTATACAAACCGTACCATGGATGGCAATGTACACTCACAGATGAGGATTAAGGGTCACAGCTGACTCAGTGTGAGGAAGTGCCTGTGGGCAGTTAATTCATGGGATCATGACTCCAGTTACCTCCTGACTTTTCTGCCTCTCTGCACCCAAAACTGTTGTAAGACTTGTGCCTTTTCCTGCCACTGCTGATTAGGACTTCTCAGTTCAGACCTTTCTTACTCTGAATCAATCCCCAGCTACATGTAGAATCCTCTCTCTATCAATCTCTTAATATTGAGACAAAAATCAGGTGTGAATGTTTAGCACACAACCAGCAGAGACATATTAAACATTTCTTTTGCATACAGATTTCATAATATTCATCCTCTTTAAAATTAAGAATATCACTTGGGCTTAATAGATTCTCAAACAAGCTGGACAGAAGATTCCAAACTTTCCTTTGTCACTTGATAAAGAATGTGTGCAGCAGCCCTGAAGGGTCATTTGTCCCCAGATGATCCTCTTTCCCAGGCTCCTGTTTGGGAACTGTTGCCATGTAGCAAGCTGCAGGCTGTCTGCTCTCCCAGCACTGCCCTTTTAATTCTGCCTGCTGCTCCTACCCAAGCTTTCCCGTGGGTCATGGCTTCCCTTTAGCCTTTTCCCTAGACTGTTGATACCCTGACTCTCTGCTTTCTAAATTTTCCTCAGAGTCATCTGGAAGCCTCCTCACCAACCAAACCAAAAGATGCAGCAATGGCAAATTATCTGTGACATCCAGAAAGGAGAAAGAGTTTTAAGTGCCTCTTCTTTTCTTTACTGCACCTTTGGGAGGGCACAGGTAGAACCTTGGAAATAGCAAATCAACCTGAAGTCTCTTGTTCAAAGGCTCTGGGGTTAGTTACAAAGGCATGTTCCCTGGCTCAGTCTCCAAATGCCTGCTCCTGGGAAGTTCACACATCTCCTCAGGCAAGTCCTAAGCAATTCCCTGCTGTAAAAGTATACATCCTTTCTCTCCTTTCTCAACAGAGAACATCTTCCTAGATGTAATAACCTTTGGCCCGGACTGGAACACAACACGATTGCCTCCAGAGAGGGTCCTTGGAAGTCTGCTTGCTACAGGGAATGTCTAATAGCCCTATTCAGCTTGATCGACAGCTATTTTGCCAGCATCTTTAATACAGTTTATCTAAAACAGGTATCAGTTGTTCTTTTTTTTTTTCAGATAGAGACAATTGGCATATCATATGTTCTCAGCTTTAATTTTTTTTTCTATGAGGGGGAAATTAAGAATATTAAAAGGAACTCTGATATCCTTCCACCCCCAAACGTTATTCTCACCCTTCCAAACACTGTCACATATCCATTATGCTGTCACGGATCAGTGTACAATTGACAGAGAGTAAGATGGAGACAGTCCATCAATCGAATGTCATACCATGGAATAAAAGTCTACAGAAACCCTGGAAATGCTACTTACAGAGTCAGATACAACTCCAGAGTGCCGATTGGTATAAAATGTTCTAAATGGCTATAAATAGATAATATGTCCTAAGGAAAATTTGACTCTTTAGTGGTATTGAAAAGAGAAAATAGCAAAAATTACAGATTATTACCAATGGAAATAAGGCCAGAGGGCACTTGCATGAGGAGATGGGTCTACGGTGATAAATGAAAAGGAGATAACCCTAGTGTCAAACAATCTTTCTGATTCACTATTTATAATGGTCTGTGTGCTCAAGGCCTTTTTGAGTTCATGGAAAAAATTGCAGTCTTCAGTGAAATTGCAAGAATTTAAAAATCTTATCTCTATAGTCAAGTTTTTGCTAAGAGGAGTTCCTGTGCTTGATGGAAAGCTAAATTACAATTATGTTACTGTTTACAAATGCATTAAAAGCTAAAATTAACGCAATTACACAAAAGTTTCAGAGCACTTAGCCAAGATGCTATAACCATTTTATGAATGGGTTTTGGAGCCTTCAGACCCACTTGGACTCATGTTCATTTTAGCACTTTGTTTACACAAAAGCACTTTGAAATTTCAAAAAAAAAATTCACATAAGAAAAATGTAATCAGGCTTTTGTGTCAAAACCAAAGGCAATCATTTAACAGATGGGCATTGACTCTTTGAAGTTCCAGATAGGTGTGAGGGGGAATTATTGGCAATGACATAATGTCGTGACTACAAACATGTCAGCTTTGAAGGAGCGTGAGCCAGACACACACCCTTCCATGACAGCTCAAAGGTATGCCCAGCCTTTCCACTTTACGCTGATGATACTAACTTAGCATTCACCAATGGATATAATTTAAGCAAATACTTAATTATTTGACTACCAATTTCATAAGACTACCTTTCAAAGCTAGGTGATATATAAAATGGTAGGTGATATGTCAATCACAGTTCCCCAGGAAAAAAGAATTGTATATGTATACATATTTGTGTATACACAAAATATTTCATTGACTCTTTGTCTCAAGAAACTGTTTTGTGCAAGTGTGTGCTTTTGCTAAAGATACTCGCTCATTTGATTCTGAGGGCTGGCCACCACCCACACCCTCAAATCTGTAGAGCAAGATGGACAGGCAGGCAGGAGTCTTGGGGAAGAATTTCTTTCTCAAGACACCTGAGCTGTTGCTTTTTTTTTTGTTTTTTTTTTTTTTTTTACTGTTAAGACTTCTACCAAGGACCGTGCATGGAGATAACCTAGAACTACTGCACAGATGTAGCCCATGGCAGTTCAGTATCCAAGTGGGTCCCATAGTAATGGGAACAGGGACTGTCTCTCTGACATGAACTGATTGGCCTGCTCTTTGATCACTTTCCCCTGAGGGGAGAGCAGTCTTACCAGGCCACAGAGGAAGACAATGCAGCCACTCCTGATGAGACCTGATAGACTAGGATCAGAAGGAAGGAGAGGAGGACCTTCCCTATCAGTGGACTAGGGGAGGGACATGAGTGGAGAAGGGGGAAGGAGGGTGGGATTGGGAGGAGAGGAGGAAAGGAGCTACAAGGGGGATACAAAGTGAATAAACTGCAATTAATAAAAATTATATATAATTTATATATAAATATAATATATATAATATAATAAAAATTATATATATATATACTTCTATATAGGTTGAATGACACCAATTTACATTACTAGGGTCCCCATTATTTGAAGTTAGTTATTTATACATGATAAAGAACTACTACAAAATACCTAGAAAACAGCTGTTTGATGAAGTGACGTTCCCTTTTGACTTTGTTAAATAAACAGCTAAAATTAATCACCAATAATGGTGTACTCTGGAAATATTAATATTCAAATCGACACGTGTAGAAAGGGTGCTTTTCTTGCTTTTAGCATACAATAAAGTTATAAAATATTATCTTAACTAATGCTTTTTAATTTAATATTTATTGTCTGTCACGTGAATGTGAATACGGTTTAATATTGTACCTTGTTGTACAATATGAAGTCACATGACACGTTTCAACTATTTTCCTTGCAGGTCTACTTTGTCTCACCGCTTCATCCTTACACCATTGTCTTATGTACTGTTTAGGGATTAATTTAACTTTATTACTGTTACAGGAAAATTAAGTTTCTAAATGGAAATTATGTGTCAACGTTTATAGGCTTTTACAATTGTAACTACTGTTGACAGATTCCACAATTGATTTACATTTGATTTTCAATAAGAAAATCAACTTTATGAAACTTAAATGTTGTAGTTTTGTCTATCTGCTAGATGAAACATATTGTTTATTTCACATTTTTTGATCTAGACTGGGGCTAATTGTACTTTTGTCTTTGTTGTATGTTGCCTAATTTGGTACAATGTTCCTATGTTAATACAGAATCCATATTGAAACAGTGAAAATGTTTGTGAAGTATGCAAATCAGAAAGAAGTTAAGTTGTTTCATTTTCTTTTTTCTTAAAAGTTAATTTTAATTTTTAATTCCCCCCTTTTATTGAAACTAGTATTTTTTCTCAAATAATATATCTTTTCTCCTCTCTCTGCTTCTCTGAGTTCTTCTCCACTTCTCTTCTTATCCAGATATTCCCCTTTTGGTCTCTCATTAGAAAATAAACAGGCTTCTAGGGGAAAATGATAAAATAATATGAAACAAAATTAACATTGGAATGGGAAAAAAACAAACATAAGAAAAATAACCCAAGAAAAGATACAGGAAACATATAAGAAGAGACCCCTTTTCTTTCACACACCCAGGAAACCAATGAACTGGAAGCCATAATATACATGCACAAGACCTGGGTAAATTTCCTGGTGTCCTCTGTCCTCTCTGACTCTTAGACTCTTCATGTTTCTTCTTTCACAGTGTTACCCGAGTCCTGGGGTAAGGATTTGTTGGAGGTATCTTCCATTTTATGGAACTATCTTGTGTTCTGTAGCCCCCAATGAGTTAGATGAGCAAGAGGGAAAGGCAGGCAGAAGTAGCTAATGTTTCAAATACTGCAGGTACTGAAGCTATACAGGAAAAGAGTAAAGATCCAAAGAAACAGATTCAGAAGTTCGCATAGCATTTAAAGAGTTACTCAAAGCTGTATGGAAGTGACTGAAAAAGAGGAAGACGAATTTGATTTCCTAGATGCAGCAAAGAATTGGAAGAAAAACATACAGAAACCAAAAGAAGGGCAAATTATTTTAGCAACAGTGGTTTGTGCAAACTCATATTGGTGCACACTTATTTTACTTATTCCTTTTGGTCATAAAACTCCCTAGAAAAGTTTTTTATGGTTGTTTTCATTTCTGGGAAATTCTGCTCCTGATAAGGAAAATCCAGGAAGCTTCTTGTTACATATGTTGATCCTCATTTGAGTATAGTTAAAAATATTCCACATGCCAAAGTGGCATATTTTGACATGCTTCATGATTTTGCTTTTATAGATACTATCATGCAAAATGAGAATTAGAGCTTTAGTTTGGCTTGATTTTGTCTGTATATTGATAATTTGTTTAGAATTGAATTTGAAGCCCAAGACTTCCCTTATTATCCATATAATTTTGTATAAATCTCTTTGCTGTCAGCTTCAATTTCCCTATTCATAAACATAGGATATTAAAACATACTTCAAATTGTTGACCTCTTACACAGTCTCTTTCCTCATATGCTAAATTTAGTACATTTGACTTGCTATTGAAGGTTTGCATTTTTAGAGCCATTCTTCATTTACAAAACATTCATCCAGTATCTAGTCTTTTTTTCATTTGCTATCTTTTTTTATTAATTACAATTTATTCATTTTGTGTTTCTGCTTTAGCCCCCTCCCAATCTCAACTTCTCTCCCTCTTCTTCTCCCTTTTCCCTCCACCATTCCACTGATAGGGGAGGTGCTCTTTCTCTTGCATCTTGTCCTAGCCTGTCAGGTCTCATCAGAATTGGCTGCATTGTTTTCCTCTGTGGCCTGGTAAGGCTCTTCCTCCCTCAGGGGGAGGTGATCAAAGATCCAGCCACTGAGTTCATGTAAGAGACAGCCCCTATTCCTCTACTAGGGAACCCACTTGGAAATTGAGCTGCCATGGGCTACATCTGTGCAGGGGTTCCAGAGTATCTCTATGCATGGTCCATGGCTGGAGTAGCAGTCTCAGAAAAGACCCTTGGGCCCAGATATTTTTGGTTCTGTTGCTCTTCCTGTCGAGCTCCTGTCCCCTCCAGGTCTTTCATCTTCCCATTCTTTCATAAGATTCCCGAAATGTGTACAGAACTAAACAAAGAGTTCTCAATAGAAGAATATCGAAAGGCAAGAAACATTTAAAGAAATGCTCAATGTCCTTAGTCATCAGGGAAATGCAAATTAAAATGATCCTGGGATTTTACCTTACACCCATCATAATCGGTAATATCAAAAACTCAAGTGACAACATATGCTGGAGAGGATGTGAAAAAGGGGGAACCCTCCTCCATTGCTGGTGGCAATGTAAATTTGTACAATCACTTTGGAAATCAATCTGGCGCTTTCTCAGAAAATTAGGAAGAGTGCTTACTCAAAATCCAGCTATACTACTACTAGGCATATATCTAAAATATGCTCAAGTATACAACAAGGACATTTGCTCAACCATGTTTGTAGCAGCTTTATTCATAATAACCAGGATCTTGAAACAACCCAGATGTCCATCAACGGAGGAATGGATACAGAAATTGTGGTACATTTACACAATGGAATACTACTCAGCAATTATAAACAAGGAAATCATGAAATTTGCAGGCAAATGGTGGGAACTAGAAACAATCATCCTGAGTTAGGTATCTCAGAAGCAGAAAGACACACATGGTATATACTCAGTTATAAGTGGATATTAGACATATAATATAGGATAAACATACTAAAATATGTACGCCTAAAAAAGCTAAGCTAGAAGGAGGACCCTGGGTAAGAAGATCATTCCTTGTTCAGAAAGTCAAGTGGGATGGACATAGGAAGAGGGAGAAAACAGGAAACAGAACAGGAGCCTATCACAGAGGGCCTCTGAAAGACTCTACCCAGCAAGTTATAGAAAGAGATGCTGAAAGTCATAACTAAAAGGTTTTCATTGTTGTTGTTTTGACAAACAGAAAAGCCACATTTTGGAAATGTTAAATAATTGAGTCACACCTCATAACTTGTCTACCATAGATGTAGTCATTTGATTCTTGTTCTACTTTTCCTGTTATTTTATATTTTGGGACAACATATCTATCACTTATATGCTTATATTTTTAATAACAAGTATCTTTTGTTATCCTAAACCATACCTGTTCTATGACAGATATGACAATCTCCCATACACACAAATTACCACTAAACAGGAATTAGTTTATAGATACCCTAAAAGTACAGCTTCAAATCCATGATAATTATGTCACTGAATCAATTTAAAAGCTTTTATAGGAGTCCAGGTAAGAGCAGGCAATTGAAACCCTGGAGGCTTAAGAAGAATAACAGATACATTAAGTGATTTCTCTCTGATACACTGAGGTCACTCCAATGCAAACAGAAGGTTCTTATGAGAATTCCAGTAAGAACAAACCTCTTGATCCAGTGTCTTGAAGACAGTATTCTGAAGGCACTAACCTTGTTCTGGGTTCCTTCTCCTTCCTCCTCTCCATCATCTAACTTGCTCAAAACTGCACCTTAGAGGGAGGACTTTTCTGTTAAGAACTGTCACAGCAGGGTACTGATGACCAATCAGAAAAACAGTTGTCTCCAAGAGCATGTATGCTTTAATAGAGTAAAATGACACAGGGAGTGGTCTCTAAACAAAGTGACTACAGAGGGTAGCCATACAGGTAAGAGGACCACTGGTGATGCTCTCACAACTCTTGGTGTGGCTGTTTTTATTTCTTCCAGCCTTTCGTACAATGTACTCAAAAAAGTGTGTTTGGTTGTTGTCTTAGTTTCTTTTCCTCTTGGCTGTGTTAAAATATTCTGGCAGATGCCTGAAGGGGACAGGGTTTTGGTTTATACTTCATAATGATGCACCCATCATGGTGTGCAGCAATGTCTCAGAGCAGGACCTTAGTCCAGTGTCAACAGACCTTGAGTGAACCAGTCTACAGCCATTCAAAAAAGAGAATAATGAATTAATGCACACACAGTAGTTGGTCCCCAGCTTCTTCTCTCCACTCTCATACTAGTCAGAATCTTCTGTCTAGGGAATGGTGCCACCCACAGTAGGTAGCTTTTCACACCTCAGTGTAATCAAAACCCTCTCAAGAAACGAGTACAGGCCAAGAAGACCTGAATTACCCATATTATTCTAGCTTATATGAAGCAGACAATTAAAACTTATCACCACAATGTGGTTTTGTTCTAGGTTATGTGAAACAGACAATTAAAACTTAACACCACAAATGGGTTTTTTTTTTAATTTTTTATTAATTAAACTTTATTCATTTTGTATCCCCCCATAAGCCCCTCCCTCCTCCCCTCCCGATCCCACCCTTCCTCCCCTTTCTGCATGCATGCCCCTCCCCAAGTCCACTGATAGGGGAGGTTCTCCTCTCCTTTCTGATCTTAGTCTATCAGTTCTCATCAAAATTGGCTGCATTGTCCTCTACCGTGGCCTGGTAAGGCTGCTCCCCCCTCAGGGGCAGGTGATCAACGAGCAGGCCAATCAGATTATGTCAGAGGCAGTCCCTCTTCCCATTACTATGGAACCCACTTGGACACTGAACTGCCATGGGTTACATCTGTGCAGGAGTTCTAGGTTATCTCCACGAATAGTCCTTGGTTGGAGTATGAGTCTCTGGGAAGTTCCCTGTGTTCAAATTATCTTGTTCTGTTGCTCTGCTTGTGGAGTTCACAAATGGGGTTTTTATTCATCACAGATAAAAGAAGAAGGCATTTGAATGCCATTTCATCAGATTCCCTGACATGGTGTCCAGGACTGTAGGGAGAGCAGACACATTCAGATTGCCATTCACCTCTAGCTCATCCTTGCCAATTGAAATGCAGGTCCTGGTGTATATTTTTCAAAGCAGAAATGAAAACAAAAACATTTTTTGTTTTAATTACCAAGATTTAGATGTTGGTTCAAATGTTTGAAACAGAGAGTAAGCAAAATAAGTGTCTTAAAGGCCCAATATTGCTTATGTTAAAAGTTTATAGTCTCTGCTTTAAGTTAAGGAAATAAAATTATGTCAAGGTTATATGTCATAAAGGCTTGAAAGTAGTAGTTTTGAATTAATATAACATTACATCTGGTCATGAACTTATTGCAAATTGGAAAAACATATTCATTTCCCTAAGATACATATTCCATACATCAGAAATTTATGATGTATTGATACATATATATATATATATATATATATATAATATACGATGCTAAAAAATCTATTAATATTTTTAATGACTTTACAAGTCAAGAGTGTCTATTACTGATCATAACTATGGGATCCATGCAGTCCTCTCCTAATATGAATGTAGACAATAACCTTCATGATAATTATTTTTATGCATTTTTATTAATTATTATTTATTCACTTTGTATCCCTGCTGCGACCCCCTCCCTCATTTCCTCCCAATCCCACCCTCCCTACTTCTTCTACCCTTATGCCCCTCCCCTAGTCTACTGATAGGAGAGGTCCTCCTCCCCTTCTATCTGATCAGGTCTCATTAGGACTGGCTGCATTGTCTTCCTCTGTGGCCTGGTAAGGCTGCACCCTCCCACCCCCAGGGGGAGGTGATCAGAGAGCCTGCCACTGAGTTCATGCCAGAGACATCCCCTTTTCCTCTACTAGGGAACCCACTTGGAGACTGAGTCTATGGGCTACATCTGAGCAGGGTTTTAGGTTCTCTCCATACATGGTCCTTAGTTGGGGTATCAACGGAAACAACCTAGATGTCCCTCATTGGAGGAATGAATACAGAAATTGAGCTACATTTACACAATTGAATACTACTCAGCTATTAAAAACAAGGAAATCATGGAATCTTCAGGCAAATGGTGGGAACTAGGAAAGATCATCTTGAGTGAGGTATCCCAGAAGCAGAAAGACACACACGGTATATATTCACTCATAAGTGGTTGTTAGACATATAATATAGGATAAACATACAAAAATCTATATTCCTAAAGAAGCTAAACAACAAGAAAGACCCTAGGGAAGATGCTCAATTCTCATTCAGAAGGGCAAATGTGAAAGACATTGGAAGCAGGAGAGGACAGGGAACAGGACAGGAGCCTACCAAAGACAGCCTCTGAAAGACTCCACTGACTGAGGTATTGAAGCAGAGAATGAGACTCATAGCCAAACTTTGGGCAGAATGCATGGAATTTTATAAAAGAATGGGGAAATAGAAAGACCTGGAGGGGACAGGCGTTCCAAAAGAAGACCAACAGAACAACAACAACAACAACAACAACAACAAATCTGGGCCCTGGGGTCTCTGCAGAGACTAATACCCAAACCAAGAACCATGCATAGTGATAATTCTTGAGTGATCTAAATCTTTTAGTATAGAAACTTAAGTCCTTCACTGAAAAGCTGAAAAATAAACGTTGCCTTTTCTGATTTGAAATTTTGAAATCTCTGCAGAGTTAATCAAGAATCTTCCATGCACCAAGTCGCTAAAGATCAACTATATTCTGAACAAACACAGAGGCAAATTATAGTAGCTTGCCAGGAATTCTGTGACAAAGTGCCACAGGCTGGGTGACTAAATTCCCGCCAGTTACAGTCTTCCCCCGATGGAGTCTTAGAAGTTTGAGGTCTAGTGTACAGAATTGATTGCTTCTGAGATCTGTGAGGGTCTTTCCTTTTTCTGGTAGTTTTCTTGTAACCTCTGGCATTGCTGTGGATGTAGTGTTACTGCGGTCTTTACCTTCATTTACATTTGGTGTTCTTCCAGCATGTATGCCTGTATCCAAGTTTCCATCTAAAAAGTGCCTATTTCATATATGCTCACTGTGTTTGTGGATGCACACAGGCATGCGCGCAACATATTGCATGTCTGTAGGTCAGAGGACACTTCACATAGTTGGCTGTCGTTTTCCATCCTGCTGTTCTTGGGGTGTAACTCGGCATATTACATTGGTGGCAAATTCCTTGCCTGCTAAATCATCTTAGAGGCTTGTTTCCCTCTTTTCATCATGATAGCAGTCAAATTCACTGTGGACCCACCATATTGATTTGATATCAGCTTGATCACCTGCATAGACCTTATTTCTATAAAATCAATCAATCAATCAAACAAACAAACAAAACAAAAAAACCCTCATAATTCAAACTACTAGGGTCTAAGATTTTTCAATATGAGTTTCTAAACTATTTTAATTCATATCATACAAAAAGATCATACTTATGAATCCTTGGTTTTAATTTAAATCTCATGTTATTAGACCACATTTGACTTCAATTTGACTCTGGTACTGTAGTACTTATTTTCTTTTATGCTAATTACCCAGAATATAAAATAGATGCTACCTAGGTAGATAGATAATAAATAGATAGACAGAAATATGTAATAGGATATAAAGAGATGATAGACAACTGCTAAAAGATATATGATAGATAATAGATAGATGATTGATAGATGATAATAGATAAATGATAGATAGATAGATAGATAGATAGATAGATAGATAGATAGATAGATAGAAAGAAAGAATGAGCGAATACCTCTATAGGCTCAGCATTCTCCTTTAGGTGGCTCAGTGATTTTCTCCTTGTCAGCAGCTTCTCACATTACAGGAATGTGAGCTGCTCACATTGTGAAATCCCTTTAATTCTACAGCTCAAAGAGTGCTTGCCTGCCACTATCCCTTTTTTGTAATTTACTTTTAACCATAGAAGGAAGCCTTATTTTAATTCTCTTGTATGCAAACATCATTCAGTATGGAAGATATCATTTCAGTGTGTTGTGCAATCTCATTCAGCGCAAAAAGGAGGCATCATTTTGACATGCTGTATAACCTCACTTAAAGCAGAAAGGACATGCAGCATTTCAGAGGGGAAACCGTCTCAGTACAGAGGAAGTGGAGACAGGAGGATCCCTGGGGCTCACTAGCCAACCAGTACTGTCAAATTTGAAGCTTCAGACTCAGTGAGAGACCCTGTCTAAAAAAAAAAAAAAAAAATAGAGTGAAAAAAATAGCTGACCTCAGCATCTGGCCTGTACATTCACACGCTAGTACATATGTGCTGAAGCATACTTGTATATATACACACAAATGGACATTTACACATACACAGATACGCACTCAAAATTGGACCAGGTAAACCCATTAATGAAATGCTCAGCTTTAAATCAGTGCTGTTTTAACCAAAGCAGAAAGTGGGGAGGAAAGCCTGTAGATGGAATTCTGGGCTGGGTGCTGAAATGTCAGTCACTCAAGTCTACTCTTTTGACTAGCATATAGTTATAGGCAGTTTGCAGCACAGGAGGCAGACAGGGCTTAGGGAAGAGTGGAGAGCACTAAGCAACAGAAAGTAGTCAAGGGTGATTGCTGGGCATCTTGCCTGAGCTATCAGGGTGTGGGGACTATATAGTGAGCTGGGAAGACTTGGAAAATGAAAAAAAAAAAACTTTAAAAGTCAAGTAACAGAGTGTGAGGATTGCATTAGAAATGATCAGATCTGAAGTAGCTTGAGGCACTTAAGCAGCTAAGTCATAAGTCTGGGGATGCCAGTGTCATGAGCTCAGGCACCCCTCTAGATCACATGTACCCAGTGGGTTGCCTGGGAGTGTGTGAGATTTCTCTTGGAGGTCAGTTTTTATCTTTTGCCTCCATCCTGGGATCCTTGAAGAGTCCCTTGTAATGTGCTGTTGCGAGCACCAGGCTGTGAGCTTCCAGGGATCAAACTCAGTTCACACTCAGCTATGTCCTTAGCCCTTAATGATTGCTTGTATACTGAAAATGGAGACACGGTCTCCTAAAATGGAATATAGCTTTTGTTTTGGGTGCCATCTTTTAACAAGTAATAAGCTGTTCTATGATAACAACCCATCGCTAACAATAAAAAATGTACTTGAACCCTAAAAACAATTCAACAGGACTTTTTGTCCTCACAGACTTCAGTCACCTGTGAACAAAGCTGAAGGCCCTGAGCAGTGACAACAAAGACATGCACCTTCACTGTCTTCTTAGCTTACACAGCTAGGCATTGTTTAAAGTTTGAGGTCATATGTGACATGTCGCACTGATTAGGACTGGAAAAAACAGTCTTGTGAAGGTCACATGACTCCTTTTGTGGAAAACTAAGAATGAACTCTCACCTTTATTGTCTAGGGACAATGATGAAAGCATTTTTTTCATTGGAGAGGTGACTGATGAAGCAGACAGAAATACAGAGGCTCCAAACTGCCTCACAATAAGCTCAAATTTAAATGTGTGTAATAAACTTACAACAGTAATGCTGTGGCTCCGTAATGTAGTCTTAAAATGCAGCAAGCCAATTATGCTTTCATTTAAAATTTCATGTCCTTATAATAAGGTTTGTTCTTTATTTTAGGGCTTTATTGTAAGTAGAGATGAGGTTTTTTTTTTTTTTTTTGTTTTGTTTTTATTACCTGAGTATGTCTTTGACTATCATAATAATAAAAAGCATATTCCAGGGCATGTCTGTGTGTATGAACAGTGTGCCCAGATTTTGTAAGAATGTACCAACTACTTATTATTGTCCTTTAATTATTTTCCTAAATACAATCTCAATTTTAAGAACACAAAAAGGGGTTTTAAACATGTGTCTCGGTGTGTTATCTCACCCACAGCTTCTTCTGTGTGTATGAATTTCTTTCTTATGTATCCTTATAACAACTTTTATTATCTGTTTATTTTTCTTAAGTGCATTCAATAATCACCAGCCTGGTCTGGTTTTTCCATCCTTCCTTTTTCTCTACACAAAATAGATTCCCTTGGCTCTTTTAGAGATAAAGACAATGATGTACTTGAAACAGAGCCAAAATTAGGTTATCCGTAATATTTTAAATTAGAACACTATCTAGAAATCAATGCCATTTGGGATCTACAATTTTACCATATGGTCTCTGCAAATATTCATTATAAAGACATTTACATCCTTCTCTATTTTCTCTGTATGATATATTTCAGGAGAAAAAGTTACAAAAACAATGATAATCACATCTATTTCATTTTTGTATCAGGCTGCCATATTAATCTTATTAGAAAAAATTCCTCCCTCACATAATAAGTGACTTCTTTTCTTATCAAAGAACTGAATCCTGAAGGGATGCCATTATCATCTTGTCTGCAGAAAAGAGTCATGCTTTTTTTTGCCTGTTGCCCAAACCTATTAAGAAGACTTCTGATTTTTCTGCATGTTCCCAAGAATGTCCTCTTGGTATTGCTGAATGTCATCTTGGGTAATTCAAAAGCTCTCATTTTAATTACCTATGTCCATTATTCATTTCCCACACTTTCTGTGAAGAGTGAAAGGAGACCTCTCAGTGCTTCCATCTCAGCTCTTCCAAAGGACACACTCTTTAATTAAAAAGAATTGTCAAAATTCTTTTTGACAAAAAAGACACACCCTAGATATTCCAGTGTAGGTGAGCTTTGGCAATTTGATGGTTATATATTTAATTTGATTAAATGATAGGAAAGAGTCATATTTATTGTAAAATGCAGCCAATAGAAAGAAATGTGCTAAAGTCATTCCAACACAACTATCAACCAGGAGAGAAATTTAGCAGTGTTCTGACATATAAATGTATATCAATCATTGTTTTTGAAAAAGAATAAATTCATACATCTTAAGAAAAAAATATATTAAATATCTCTATCTCTTTATATTATCTGTATCTATCTAACATCAGTATCATCATCTCTCTATACATATATATAAACATATATATGTATACATGTATACATATATATGCATGTATACATATCTAAACATAAAATACATACATTTATATATTTATATATAATTTGTATATAAACACATATACACATTTGTGTTTATATAAATGTTTAATACATATATGTTTATATATTATATATGTTTACACAAATCATGTATATGTATATATACACATATAGCTGTATACACATATATACATATTTATGTATGTATTTTAGTGCAGTTTCCAACACTCATTAGAGAAAATACTTTTGGCAAGGGACAGTGGCTTTAGTCCACAAAAATCAAAAGTAGTAAGCATATGTGCCGGCAGAATTCTTGGGCACAGTAAAACATCTCTATCACAACTTCCCCCAAGGTTCAAGGACTATCATGGAAAGAGGCCGAAAGTTTGTAAGATCTGGGAAGACCTGAGCAGCACATTGCCTTCAGGCCGTTCCAGAGCTGCTGTGCTCATGAACTCACAGGAGACATGGGTGCTTGCACAAGACCTGCACAAGCCAATCAACCCTCATCGTGAATGGGAGCAGGGTTGTCTCCTGAAACACCACTTCTCACTGAAGAGCTACGGACAGTTGATGGGTGGAAAACAGGTAAGGACAAAGACCCGACATTCTTCTACTTAATGAAATATACAGAACTCAGGTAACAGTAATCATGACAAACAAAACAAAATTATGTCAAAACAAAGAAATGACCTAAAACCCAAAGAAACTACCGAAAATTAAAACCAAAGATACATTTTGAACTATATAAGAAGATATATTCCGACTAGTCAAGATGGCGGCGCCGAAGGAACACTGTGTCTGAGAAGTAGGACAACACTCTCCGTGCAGCAACCAGGAGACTGAACTCTGGGCCCTGAAACAACAGCTATCATGTTTCCCAGGTGAGGGGAGGCTCCCACAGCGTGGGAATCGGTCGGGTCTACTCTCAGGCCGCATAGCCAGAACCCGGAAGAAATCCCGGGTAGCACGGGCTTTGGGTCTCTGGGCTGAAGCCACAAGCCTGTGTGTCCCGATCACTTTCCCAGGCTGATTGGTGGGCACAAGGGTGCCAGAGACTGAGAGTCCCAGTTGCAAAAAAAAACCCCACGGGGAAGCAAAGTTGCCAGACTGGTCACGGGTCACCCAGTCTTTCCCTGGAAGGCCTCGCTGTCTGCGGGTACCTGCCGCCATCACAACTGAGCTCCCACTGCACACAGAGAGCAGCTGCGCACCCAGCTCAAAATCCCTACTCCCTCTTTGGAGGAGGCAGGAGGAGTCCAGCAGAATCTGCCACAGACCACATTGTCTGTACCCCAACCCGAGATCGGGGCTGAGGAAACAAAATCCTTTCGGGCACTCCCCCAAACGCCGCCATCACCCTGCCGCGGCGGAGCAGAAGGATAAAGAGGCGCACAGCGGCTTCACAGTGCCGGAACTCCAGTGCTGCCGGCCGCTCCTAGCAAACAAACTACAGCTCGGGATCTGGGACTGTGGTCATTCTACACCTCCTGAGATTATCCTGGGTCCAGCACAATAAGGTCTAGCACCAAGTCGTAGCACCGGTGGCCCCCTGACCCCTAGCAGAGAAACCCCGGCTCAGGATCCATACTAAGAAGTCCCAATCCCTTCTGGCACTCCCCTGAGAGCACTGCCATAAGCTTGCCCTAGCGGAGGGGAAGGTCAGAGCGGAAGGACAGAGAGGCAGCCTGCCACAGGACACAACACCCCCTCTCCAGCTCACCCAGTGGCCCCTGGCTGAGAAACCCAAGCTCTGGATCTGAGGACACTCAACCCTACCTGATACTCTCTCGGGATCAGCAAACATAGGTTCTTCCGCCAGGCTGCTTCTGGCAGAGAGATCTGGGCCCTGGATCTGGGATTGAGAACACTCAACCTAACTCTTTCCGGCGCTACCCCAGGACCAGTTAACATAACCCCTCCTGGCAGAGGGAAAGGAAAGTGAGGCAGCACTCAGGAAAGGTGGACACCGAGTCCTGCGGCCACAGTGTCACAGAGCTGACTGTTAGCCTACCTGTGCACTTCCGCAGCAGGACCAAATCAGAGAGTAGAGAGAATGGGGAACCCCTGTGCATTCCAACTGGTCCTGCAAGAGAGTGAGTGAGCCTTCTAGGGAGAGTTTGCCCCAGACCCAGGGCCTCTCCACAGAAGCAACCAGACGAGATCCCTGCCACCCACACCCCTAGTGTGGGCATCATAGGGATTCTTGGGATAGTGACCCCAACATTGAAGCCTCTGCCTTGTGGGTCCACCAGTGTAATCCAGGCAAACAATCCCTGGATCTCAGACAGAACTGCATAATAGTGACCTGCAGGCCACTGCAATAGTCAAAGAATCCGCGCATGCACACTGCTCCTGCTAAAAGCGCATGCGAATAGTGCCAGCGTCACATTCCTTACTTAGGCAAAACTGAAACTACAATGCACACTCCCAAACCAGTGAACCTCTTCTCTCATCTTCCTGAAAAACAGTCCAGAAAACAGAAAGAGATGATCATAGCCCAGACTACAAAATCGAGGAACAGTGAGGGTTATAAATAACCAGATGGCTAGAGGCAGACGTAAGAACACACCCAACAAAAATCAGGACATAATGACCTCACCAGCAACCCCACAAACCAATGGACACTCAATTCACTAGATATACACGAAAACGACCTCAAAACTATGTTTCTCCAGCTACTAGAGGCCCATAAAGATGAAATGAACAAAGCCCTCAGAGAAATAGCCAAAGAAATTGAGACGAACCAAGAGAAAACAAATCGAGCTCTCAGAGAAATGATGACGAAAATTGAGGCAAACAAAGAAGAAATGAACAAAGCTCTCAAAGAAATGTCCACACAAATGAAGGCAAATAAAGAAGAATTAAACAAAGCTCTCATAGAAATACAGGCAATTATAGCCAAAGAAGTAAAGGCACAATTAGTGATACATAGAGAAGAAATGGACAAAAAAATAGAAGCTGTCATTGAAAAGCAGGACTCCACATTCAAACAGATTAAGGAAATGGTTCAAGACGTGAAAACAGAATTAGAATCAATAAAGAAAACACAAATAGAGAAAAACCAGGAGCCGTAGAACATAGAGAAAAGATCAGGAACTACAAAGGTAAGCATCACCAACAGAATACAAGAGATGGAAGAAAGAATCTCAGGAGCCGAAGATACACTTGCGGAAATTGACACGTCTCTCAAAGAAAAAATAAAATCAGAAAAGTTCCAAACACAAAAATCCAAGAAATCAAGGACACCATGAAAAGACAAAATCTAAGAATAATGGGAGTAGAAGAAAAAGAAGACATCAGGCTCAAAGGTCCGGAAAATATTTTCAAGAAAATTATAGAAGAAAACTTTCCTAACTTAAAGAAGGAGATGGCCATAAACATACAAGAGGCCTACAGAACACCAAGTCGACTAGACCAGAAAAGAAATTCTTCACGTCACATCATAGTCAAAACACTGAACCTACAAAACAAAGAAAAAATTCTAAAAGCAGCAAGAGAAAAAGGCCAAGTAACATATGAAGGTAGACCTATCAGAATCTCACCAGATTTCTCAACAGAAACTATGAAAGCCAGAAGGGCCTGGACATAAATCATACAGTCCTTAAGGGACCACAGATTCCAACCCAGACTTCTACACCCAGCAAAACTTTCAATCAACATAGACGGAGAATTCAAAATATTCCATGACAAAACCAAATTTAAACAATATCTACATAGTAACCCAGCTCTACAGAAGTTACTAGAAGGGAAACTCCAAACCAAAGAAAACAACTACATCTAAGGAAACAGAGGAAATAGATAACTACACAACTGCAACAACAAAAAACCAAAAGAATATAAGCAATGAAACTCAGTGACACCACCAACACCACATCAAAAGTAAGTAACAATTGTTGGTCACTAGTATCTATCAACATCAACGGACTCAACTCCCCAATTAAAAGACACAGACTAACAGAATGGTTGCGGAAACAGGATCCATCATTCTGTTGCATCCAAGAAACACACCTATGCAACAAAGATAAACACTACCTCAGAGTAAAGGGCTGGAAAAATGTTTTTCAAGCAAATTGTTCCAGAAAAAAAGCTGGAGTAGCCATCCTAATATATAATAAAATAGACTTTCAATCCAAGTGAATAAAAAAAATAAGGAGGGCTACTATATTCTCATCAAAGGAAAAATCCACCAAGAGGACATCACAATCTTGAATATCTATGCCCCAAATACAAGAGCACCTACATTCATAAATATTAACAATATTTAATAAACAATATTAAAGCTTAAATCACACATTGATCCTAATACCTTAATAGTGGAAGACTTCAACACTCCACTCTCAACAAGGGACAGATCAACTAGACATACCACAGATAGGGAAATAAAAGCACTTACAGAGTCCCTAAATCAAATGGACCTAATAGACGTCTACAGATGTCTTTGCATCCAAACTCAAAAGATTATACCTTCTTTTCCGCACCACATGGAACCTTCTCCAAAATAGACCATATAGTTGGTCATAAAGCAAGCCTCAACAGATACAAAAAGATTGAAATAATCCCTTGTATTCTGTCTGACCACCATGGACTAAAGCTGGACCTCAGCAACAACATAAATAACAAAAAGCTGACACGCACATGGAAACTGAACAACTTGTTACTCAATGACAGCTGGGTTAAGGAAGAAATAAAGAAAGAAATTAAAGACTTCTGAGAATTCAATGAAAATGAAGGCACAATATACCCAAATTTATGGGACACATTGAAAGCAGTGCTCAGAGGAAAATTTATAGCACTAAGTGCCTTCAAGAAGAAATTTGTAACATCATATACAAGCACCTTAAAGGCCCAACTGCAAAACCTAGAAAAAAAAAAAAGAAGCAGATGCACCCAAGAGGAGCAGATGGCTGGAAATAATCAAACTCAGGGCTGAAATCAATCAATTAGAAACAAATAAAACTATTCAAAGAATCAATGAAACAAAAAGCTGGTTCTTTGAGAAAATCAACAAGATAGACAAACCCTTAGCCAAACTAACTAAAAAGCAGAGAGAATCTATCCAAATCAGCAAAATCAGAAATGAAAAGGGTGACATAACTACAGACACTGAGAAAATTCAAGCAATCATTAGGTCATACTACAAAAGCCTATATGCCACAAAATTTGAAAACCTAAATGAAATGGACAATTTTCATGATAGATTCCATCTTCCAACATTAAGTCAAGATCAGGTAGAAAGGCTAAATAGCCCTATATCCCCCAAGGAAATTGAAGCAGTCATTCACAGTCTCCCCTCCAAACAAAGCCCTGGGCCAGACGGTTTCAGCGCAGAATTCTACCAGACCTTCAGAGAAGTGCTCACACCAATTCTCCTCAAACTATTCCACCAAATGGAAACAGAAGGTAAATTACCAAACTCATTCTATGAAGCAACAGTCACCTGATACCTAAACCACACAAAGATCCAACAAAAAAAGAGAACTTTAGACCTATCTCTCTTATGAACATTGACGCAAAAATACTCAATAAAATACTTGCAAACCGAATCCAAGAACACATCAAAGATATCATCCACCAAGACCAAGTAGGCTTCATCCCAGGCATGCAAGGGTGGTTCAACATACAGAAATCCATCAATGTAATCCACCACATAAACAAACTGAAGGAGAAAAACCACATGATCATGTCCTTAGATGCTGAAAAAGCATTTGACAAAGTCCAGCACCCATTCATGTTTAAAGTCTTGGAGAGATCAGGGATACAAGGCACATATCTAAACATATTAAACGCAATATACAGCAAGCCTATAGCCAACATCAAACTCCATGGAGAGAAACTTAAATCAATCCCACTGAAATCAGGGACAAGACAAGGCTGCCCACTCTCTCCATACCTCTTCAACATAGTACTTGAAGTCCTAGCCAGAGCAATAAGACAACTAAAGGAGATCAAGGGGATACAAATCAGAAAGGAAGAGGTCAAAGTGTCACTATTTGCAGATGATATGATAGTATACATGAGCGACCCCAAGGATTCAACCAGAGAACTTCTTCAGCTGATAAACATCTTCAGCAAAGTGGCAGGATACAAAATCAACTCAAAAAAATCAGAAGCCCTCCTGTATACCAAAGACAAAAGGGCTGAGAAAGAAATTAGGGAACCAACACCCTTCACAATAGCCACTAATAACCTTGGGGTTATATAATATATATATATATATATATATATATATATATATATATATATATATATATATATATATATATATATATATATGATACCTTGGGGTGACACTAACCAAGCAAGTGAAAGACCTGTTTGAGAAAAACTTCAAGCCTCTGAAGAAAGAAATTGAAGAAGATATCAGAAGATGCTTCGGAAAGATCTCCCGTGATCATGGATTGGTAGGATTAACATTGTGAAAATGGCCATCCTGCCAAAAGCAATCTACAGATTCAATGCAATTCCCATCAAAATACCAACTCAATTCTTTACAGACCTTGATGAAAAGATTCTCAGCTTAATATGGAGAAACAAAAAACCCAGAATCTCTAAAACGATCCTGTACAACAACAGATCATCTGGTGGTATCTCCATCCCCGATCTCAAGTTGTACTACAGAGCAATAGTAATAAAAAATGCATGGTTATTGGCATAAAAACAGAAAGGAGGATCAATGGAACCGAATAGAAGACCCAGAAATAAACCCACACACCTATGAATACTCAATTTTTGACAAAGAAGCCAAAACCATTCAATGGAAAAAAGACAGCATCTTCAACAAATGGTGCTGGTCCAACTGGATGTCTACATGCAGAAAATGAAAATAGATCCATATTTATCACCCTGCACAAAACTAAAGTCCAAGTGGATCAAAGACCTCAACATAAAACCAGATACTCTAAATCTGTTAGAAGAAAAAGGGGGAACAGTCTAGAACTCATTGGCACAGGAGACAACTTTCTGAACAGAACACCAACAGCACAGGCTCTAAGATCAACAATCAATAAATGGGACCTCATGAAACTGAAAAGCTTCTGTAAAGCAAAGGATACCATCATCAAAACAAAACAACTGCCCACAGATTGTGAAAGAATCTTCACTAACCCTTTAACTGACAGAGGACTAATATCGAGTATATACAAAGAACTAAAGAAGCTGAAAAGCAGCAAACCAAGTAATCTAATTAAAAAATGGGGAACAGAGCTAAACAGAGAATTCTTGACAGAGGAATATCGAATGGCAGAGAAACACTTAAAGAAATGCTCAACCTCATTAGCCATCAGGGAAATGCAAATCAAAAAGACCCTGAGATTTCATCTTACACCCATCAGAATTGCCAAGATCAAAAACTCAAGTGACAACACATGCTGGAGAGGTTGTGGCGCTTTCTCAGACAATTAGTAATAGTGCTTCCTCAAAACCCAGCTATACCACTGCTAGGTATATACCCAAACTTTGCTCAAGTACACAAAAGGGATACTTGCTCAACCATGTTTATAGCAGCTTTATTTGTAATAGCCAGAACCTGGAAACAACCCAGAGGTCCATCAACTGAGGAATGGATAGAGAAATTGTGGTATTTTTACACTATGGAATACTACTCAGCAATCAAAAAGGAGGAAATCATGAAATTTGCAGGCAAATGGTGGGATCTAGAAAAGATCATTCTGAGTGAAATATCCCAGAAGGAGAAAGACAAACATGGTATATACTCACTTATAAAGACCTATAAGATATGATAAACATAATGAAATCTATACACCTAAAAAAGATAATCAAGAGAGTGGACATGGGGTAAGATCATCAATTCTCATTCAGAAAGACAGATGGGATGTGCATTGAACGTATGACAGGAGTCTACTGAGCTCATCTGAAAGACTCTAACTAGCAGTGTTTTCAAAGCAGAAACAAAGACTCATGACCAATCCTTTGGCAGAGTACAGGGAATCATATGAAAGAAGGGGAGTTAGTCTGATGAGGAAAGGATAGGAGCTCCACAAGGACCAAATATGTCTGGGCACAGGGTCTTTTCTGAGACTGACATTCAACCAAGGACCATGTATAGATATAACCTAGAACCTCTGGTCAGATGTAGTCTGTGGTAGATCAGTAACCAATTGGTTTCCCATAGTGAGGGGAACAAGGACTATTTCTAACAGGAACTCAATGGCTGGCTCTTTGACCTCCCCACCCCCCAAGGGAGGAGCAGTACTGTTAGGCTACAGAGGAGAACTTTGCAGCCAGTCCTGAAGATACCTGATAAAACAGGATCAGATGAATGGGGAGGAGGTCCCCCCCTATCAGTGGACTTAGAAAGGGGCACGGTGAAGATGAGGGAGGGAGGGTGGGTTTGGGAGGGAATGAGGGAGTGGGATACAGCTGGGATACAGAGTTAAGAAAATGTAACTGATAAGAAAAAAATAAAATTAAAAAAAGAAGATATATTCCAAAGATGAAAAAAGTGAAGTCTCACAACTCTGCAGAAATATGCAAATTAGATAAAAGTAGGGTAGCCCAGGGTGGCCTCAAACTCATGATCCTCCTGCCTCTGCCTCTTTCAGAAAATCTTACTGGTGTGCTCCACCACAACTGACTTTTTTTTAGATTTATTTATTTATTATGTATACACTATTCTGCCTGCATGTGTGCCTGCACTCCAGAATAGGGCACCAGGACTCATTATAGATGGCTGTGAAACACCATGTGGGTACTGGAGTTTGAACCCAGGTCCATTGCAAAAGCAGCCAATGCTCTTAACCACAGAGCCATCACAACTGTCTGTAACTCTAGATTTTGACACCCTCACACAGATGTACATGGAGGCAGAACACCATGGTAAATAAAATAAAATTTATTTAAAAATAAACGAAACTAGTGAAGTTACATTACTGAATGAAAGAACACAATTATTACCTCAGAATTCAAGAATCCCATAAATTACTTTTCTTAAAGTGAAGAAAAATTAAAAAGCTCCCAGAAAACAAGTACATAGACTTTGCTGTCATCAAATTGGTAGATGCAAAATCTTTGAAGATATTTTGATAGAAAAATATTAGTCATAAACATTTGAATCAAGGTGAACAACAAACTAATGGAAATTTATTCCTTTCCTGATCATATTTTATAGGATAGAAAGACAGAAACCAATTGATCTCATTTATATTTATAGAACAGGAAAAATGACCCAACACAGACCATTGTTGTGATCAAATGGAAAGTCCAAAACAGAAAGGTCAGTACATTTTAAGAACTTACAATGGCATAGATACTAACATCAGTTATCCCAAAGTAATCTACCAATTTAAGAACGTTCCAATAAAAAACATTGGAGTATATTCTGGAATTGACAGTTTTATCCTAAAATATAATAAGAGGAATTAACATCACCTAAAGTCAGAGCCAACAAGATAGTTCCCTGCCTAAGGCGCCTGCTCCAAGCCAATGATTTCTCTCCCTGTGCCTCACATGGTTGCAGGAAAGAACCAGTTTTTGGTTATTCTCTGACCCCATGACATCCACATATACAACATGTCTCATGCTCCTAAACAGAGAAATAGACAAAGACACATATATATTCCCATGCACACACACACACACTAAACTGATAAACAAATGTCATAAAAATTCAGATAACTACACTAAGAGCGATCAATGACAGCAGCACTGGAGTGGATGTTCCAAATTCGTTTGTGTTAGCTTCTGAGTGGAATATGCTGGGTTTTCATAATCTATTTGTCAAACTCTCCAGCTATAACCTCGTCATTGAACCAAAAATAGTGAGATAAACTATTGTTCAATGTGTTTTATATTATTAAAACTTATTGTTTGTAATTTTTATTGATTTTTGGTGACCACTGGTATGTGTTATTGTTTTTTTTCTAGAAGTTTTATTATACATTTTTATTGATTTGTCTTTGCAAAGCTTGTCTTTCATTGATTCGTACTGTGTGAGTGTGTGCGCGCATGTGTGTGTGTGTGATTTTTTTTAGATGGGTTTTTGGCCTTAGTCTTATGTAAAAGAAGAAGAAGGCTGCTTCACCCTCCAGGGCTTGCGGTTTCATGTTTGGGTTCTTCTCTTATTTCATAGGGTTTGCCATTGCCTCTTAACACATCTCCATTCTCTGATTCCTGATCCTGCTTTTTTTCGACTATAATCATTCCTTCTAGAAGATCCTTATCAACATTTGTGCTCACACTAGTTTTTGCTTCTTGCAACAAAAAGGCAGAGTAATAGAGCGCAATAAAGCAAAGAATGGGTATCTCCAAAGACATGTAAAAACATTCCCGTAAATGATTCCTTCAGGTTGTTTTTCTTTGTTTCAGTTCAGAACCATTATTTGTTACCCATAGGTCTCTATTGGTGATCTTGTTGACGTCATCAGGTATCCTTCTAGAGGTACTTTCAGCCACACTGTCCGGGGCTTCCTCCTTGTTCCATAACCCTTCTAAATGTGGATTCACAAGCCTACAGCTGTTCTGCTTTGTGAAACTAATGATGAGTATTTTGAAGGCAACATATTTGTACATCCTAAGTTCTCTGGAAATCAATTCTGCAAAAATTTTTATTATTGTTTTTATATAATTTCCAGGAGGAAAAAAGGTATAGTACTATTTTTATTGTCATAGTTACAGATGATAAAGCAATCTATTTATGTATTATCTATCTATCTGTCTATCTATTTATCTATCTATCTATCCATCTATCATACATTTCTGGTGTTGAAGGCCAAAACTCTTAGTTTCATTGCTCTCAGATATCTACATACCCAATTCTAAAAATTAATCTACAAAAATCACAAATAAAGAACTGTGGATACTAAGCAATGGCTTTGCATTGAAACACAACCAAAATTTCTTGCAGAAATACTCTTGTTTGTTTGTTTGTTTGTTTGTTTTTAAGACAAGGTTTCTCTATGTAGCCTTTGCTATGTAGCTTTGGCTGTCCTGGACTTGTTTTGTAGACCAGGCTAGCCTCGAACTCACAGATATCTGCCTGCTTCTGCCTTAGTGCTAGGATTACAGGTGTGCATCACCATGCCAATCTCAGAAATATTCTTAAAGTGTCTTTGGAGCTGGGCTTTCTTTGCCTTTTTGCTATTTATAGCTCTACTTCATTCATTCATTCATTCTTTCTTTCTTTGTAACATTTCATCATACTTGCCTTGTTTTTATGCTTCTCTATATTACCTCCTGATTACAGTTTCCCCTCTCCTTCTCCCAAGTCCCATCAGGTCCTAGGTCCTGTTTGCCCCCCCCCCCAACTCATTCTCTCCTCTCCCCCACCCCCACCACACCCCTGTTACCTTCCCTTTTGCCCAGATCCATCCCTCTGCCTTCCCTCCTTTCAGGCAAGAACAAGCCTCCTGATGACATCAACCAAACACAGAAAAACAAGCTACAATGAGACTGATATTCCAATCATGGACCATGCATGGAGATAACCTAGAACTCCAGCACAGATGTAGCTCATGGCGGCTCAGTAGCCAAGTGGGTTCCCTACTAAGGGGAACAAGGCCTGTCTCTGACATGAACTCAATGGTTGGCTCTTTGATCACCTTCCCCTGAGGAGGGGAGCTACCTTACCAGGCCATAGAAGAAGGCAATGCAGCAGGTCCTAATGAGACCTAATAGGCTAGGGTCAGAGGGAAGGGGTGGAGGACCTTCCCTATCAGTGGACTTGGGAAGGGACATGGGAGGAGATGAGGGAGTGAAGGTGTGATTGGGAGGGGATGAGGGAAGAGGCTACAGCTGAGATACAAAGTGAATAAACTGTAATTAATATAAAAAATTAAAAAGTCATAATTCGAGTTTATCTGATTATAGGATTTTTTTTTTTTTTACTGCAAGTATCTTTGATTCTCTATATCTTCTTGTTAAGCCCAAGAGTTTTTTTATTGGTACTTTGCTCTATTCTTGGTTAGAATACTTAATGAGATGCTAAGAGTGAAAAACTAACCTCCCTCCCAACCGCCAGGTTTCCTGAGAGGGTTCAGTGCAACACTGACGTGTGATTGGCAGAATCTACTCTCAGGGACATGCCTTTTATTTATTTATTTTTTGAAATAAACAATGGCTTAGGGTTAGGCAGTTCTGTGAAGTGTGCAGCACCTCTCCAGGCTATTAATTTGTATAATCTGCTCTGGCATGGGAACATTCATGCACAGGGTTGAATGTTTCAAAATCTGCTGTGCTACACGAGTGCCTACAGCACCTGGGGGTAAAAACGGAGCCCCGCGTAAGGATGAGTGATGGAGCCTTTGTGTTTTCCTCAATGTTCAAGCAGGTGTGTTGGCATTTACACGTGCCTCTGCAAGATAGCATTCAGAGGGAGATAAAACTCTCTGATGGTTACACATTTTCAGTGTACAAAGACTCCATCCCATCACTAAGACGGTTGCCTTCTAATTGTTGTGTTGTTGTCTCCCCTCTCACATTATCTTGTTTCATGGGAGAGGTGATTTTTACAAAGCTACATTTGCCTTTCATTCAATTTTGCAAATGTGCAACCAAATCAAAGGAGATTACAGCATGCTCTCATGTTTAAAGGGAAAAATATACATTGATGTCACAAGAAGAAAACCAACATGATGAGCCTTGGGGAGAATCCAATGTCAATGCATTCTGGGACTGAGCCATTTTCATAACTAGATTTTATTATTAAATTGAAGAAAATAATAAAGTTTGCCACTGAAAGGTACGACTGCATATGCATGCGGGGAGTAGGCGGCGTAGAGAAGGTTGGTTCAAGAAGAATGATGGGTATGCAGGAAAAAGACAAAGTCGCCCTTAAAGGAGTCCATGCCCGGCAAAGTCAAGCATTATCAATGCAAGTGTGAATTCAGCCATATTCATTTCACACTTGTTAGATAAATGAGTTTGAAATGGATGTTGGCGATTACTTAAAAGAAATTAGAGTACTGTCTAATTCTGAAGGAATTGCTAAGTGAATTATAGTAATAACCAAGTTAACACACGTGGTGTTTGTGAAAAGGTGAAAGCATGCTTTATGTTCGTCCAGCGGCTCTCACCGGATGCTGCCAGGCGTCCAGCGGCTCTCACCGGATGCTGCCAGGCGTCCAGCGGCTCTCACCGGATGCTGCGAGGTATCCTGTGGCTCTCAAGGGATGCTGCGAGACACCTGGCTGCTGCTGCCTCTGATTCCTGTGTTAGCCATTCCTGCCTTCCAAATGTTCCCCTTCTAATTACCTTTAAGCCTGTTTAGCCCAGGGCTTCCTCCACACAAGGTGTTTCCTCTGCGGGGTAGATTATCACTCCTCCTGTCTACCTGAACCCATGGTCCTGTGAGGACGAAGGTGTTACATAATGACCCTCGGAAAGACTTGCCACATAAAAGAAGAGTTCAGTAAACCTTAAGTGATAAAATTATGTTAAATGTTTTTGAGTCTGGATCGTATTTACTCTAAATTATCACATAGCTCCAAATTCCTAAAAAGAACTAGAAGGAGTAGAGAACAGTCCTAGAGCATGCAGGTTGATTAGAATGGATTATATTTAAGAAACAGAAAGAAAGTCTATGTGAGCTGTTAAGATGTGGCACAGATTCCATGTAACAGCTTTAAAGACATTGTTATGATGCTAGGACTGACATTCACTTTAAAAATTAAATTAATCTTAAACTAGTTCAGGAGGCCTGAGTGTGAATAATTCAATTAATAAGTCCTTCTTTTTTCTAATGATGAAAATAAAACACATTTTTGCAATAATGAATATTAATAACAATTTCTTGAAAAAGTGTCCCTTTGTGGCTTTCTTCATTTTTCTCAATAAGAACTGCTACCATTCTTTATTATCTACTTTATTGATACAATAACACCTTTTCTTCTGTTAAATCAAAGTTCATGGAGATCTCCACTAATGAGATTAAACTGAGAAATACTTTGACTTTATACTTAGATGCTTCAAACCCTGAAATTATATATTAATATGTACTATAAAAATAGTCAATATGTGAAAACTGTATAACATTGATGGCGAAGTGTTAAAATGCTAATTAAGATGATCATTATTAATTTTTTTACAGCAAAGGAATAAAAACAGGTGATCACACAAATTCTTTCAGCAGTTAGGCAGAAAATAAGCTATACGCGGTCATGGTACAATGACCCTATGAAAATCACAAGCTTTACATCTTCAGATCTAATTGAACATGCTAAAATAGATGTGCGCTGACCATGGCTAGACTTTTATGTTGCCATTATAGCAACAGTGGTGGTTTGCTGAGTCCTTTCTCGGCCCTGGGGACTTCATCTGAGTGGGAAGAGTGAAGGGATGAAGAAATGACAGACACGCAAAAAAGCTGAGGTCCTTTGGACAGAAGCTTAGAAGATTTTTTTTTGTGAACAGTTGAACAGAGAGGCAGGGTTTTTGCCTGTACAATCACAGACAGATTTAACATGTACAAATAAACAAGGAGGCATGCTTTATGGCATACAGTTAGATCAAGGAGACAAAGCAAATCTCTGTATACGAGTAGTCTTTATAGACAGGCAGTCTTCAGGCCTCAAACATGCTGTCTGTGGGGGGCGGGCTTTGGTGGCAGGCATTTCCTGCATACACTATTGATTTCCACAAATGGACCAGAGGAAAGTTTGCCTTCTACTGACTCTCACACTGTTGGCTGAAGGGAGGCTTTGCCTTTCTCCCATGGGTCTGAGGTTAGGGTCTTTATGCCTATGCCTCAGAAAACATTCATTTGGGACTTTACACACTTAATGATTCCTCTAGGATGACACCTATTTCATTTCCATAACAAGGAAATGCATTGTAGCGACTACTTTACACAGCATTTACATTGTATTAGGTTTTATTCATAATCTAAGATAATTTAATGTATGCAAAGATGTAGATAGGATGCCTACTATCATATTTTTTGTGAGGCTCCACCAGGCATGAGTTCTGATATGTTAGGAGGTACTGGGATGGCCCCAGTCTCTCTCTCTTGATTGGTTGTTTGATTTGTATGAATGTTTCACTTAATTTGTAGTACATGAATCGAAGGTAAAGGTTGCATTTTATATGCACAAGTATAATGTTTTAAAGGCGACAGTTTAATGACCACAATGTCCTGCTAGTTTCTATTTGTTTTGTTTCAAGATTTCAACAAACATTTAAAATTATTGTAATAATTGTCTATTTTCTTATCATAGTGTGTGTGTGTGTGTGTGTGTGTGTGTGTGTGTGTGTGTTGGATCTATGAACATCGAGAGTGACAGGGCGAGGAGGTCACTGAGTATCCTCCTCTGTCATACTGCACTTTCTTCCCTGGAGGTGGAGTAGTACCTAAAAATCCCCAACAAATTCCTGTCAATGTCACCTCAACATTCCGGAGTTACAGACACCCAAATGACCACATGAGACTTTTGCATAGGTTCTGTGATTTGAACTCAGGTCCTTACTCTTGAGCAACAAGTTGTCATATACAGTTAGACACTTCTCTTGGCTCTTTACTGAAGTGTGGGGAAAAGGGAGAAGAAAAGGGAAAAATAGAGAAAGAGACAGACAAACAGGCAAAGGGAGATTGGGCATAGAAAGAAGCCATGACTAATTTTGTGTAATACCACTAGAGACGGTAAGGTGCAGAATTTGCATGAGCCTTTTGGTAAGATTTTGGCAAACAAGTTGAAAAAGCAAGGCCCAGCCACAGAAGGCAGCAGAGGGAAGCACGGAACAGAGAGTCGGCGAAAGAGAAGTATGTATGATCTCACATAGTTGCTAAGAAAGTTAACTGCATGGTGTGACTAAGTTTGCGGCTTTGAGGTAGAAATAAGTTTGAGAATAGACTTTTTGGGCATCGCATACTTCACACACAGAGCCAGAATACTCTTGTGGTAACCTTGTTCCATCCAGCCTCTGTGGAATGGAATCACCTTTGAGAATAGACGGGCTGTGAGACTAATTTCTACTTAGTAAGTATAGCAGAGCAGGGCATTCCATGAGACTGGAGAGTCTGTGTCACCGAGAGTGTCTCCCACAGTGGCCACGGAAACAAACAGACATAAAGGGAAGACACATTAGCAAGTGCTAAGGCAGCACAGGCCAACAGTGGGCAAGGAGCTCAGGATGGCATCTTTTCAATAGGCTACCTAGGTGCTACTGACAGCCATGACAGTGTTTGGAAAATTCCCTAGTCACACTTCAGATCCTGGGTTAGTACCCCTTCCCCTTGCTCTACAGTTTCTGAGTCCCTGATCAGGAAAGCACATCTCACTGTACCTGGACTTCTGAAGCTGCAACATGGAAAATATGTGCTACTTTAAAGACAACATATTTTCTGTTCTGTTATTATAAATCTACAGGGAATTAGTACAATGAAGAAATTGGAACAAACAAGAGCAATGGAAAATCAACTATTAACATTGTTCAAGGAAAAAACCAGCTTATAGTCTATAGTTTAGAGAAGACCTAGAAAGCCATGAGGAGAAAGGAGAAGGATGTAGGGCATTCAAGGATTAAAGCATCGAATGCAGCTTAGAGACTTGTATAGCAATCTTGAGTGGGGAATGAATATAACAGGCAAGCAGCTGATATAAGAACTAAAAAGACCCGGCTGGAGAGATGACTCAGTAGTTAAAAGTACTGGGCCCTCCCAGAGGACCCAGGTTCAAATCCTAGCACCCACATGTCAGCTCACTACCATTTGTAACTCCAAGATCAGACAACCTCACGCAGATATACATGCAGGCAAAACACCAATGCACATAAAATCAAAAATAAATAAATAATTTTTAAAAAACTAAAAAAATAGATAGTTTAAAGGCTATGTATCTAGTTTATTTATTTAATTATCTTTTTGGTTTTATACATATATAAAATAAAAATCACAACCACACCCACACAGGAATGTGAATATTGAGTGTATCCCCCTTACTTTACATCCCCTCCCATTACTCTCCTTAGACAATTTAACTTAAACCTTTCTGCTATATATGCACACATGATTATAAGTATATAAAATCTAGGAACCACAAATGAGAGAGAGCATGTGATATTTGTCTTTCTGAGATTGGCTTAGCTCACTTAATATGATTATCCCCAGTTGCATTCATTTTCCTGTAAATGTCATGACTTCATTTTTCTTTATGGCTGAAAAAAATTCCATTGTGTTTGTATGTGGGCTATATAATCATAATGCATTTGAGGAACTCAAAATCCTTTTTGTGCATTCAAAGGAGAGATCCAACTTTTAGAAGTTGAGAAACCACTGTAAAGATTAGGATCTTGAAAGCAAATCCCTAGAAATATTTCAAAAGTTAGGGCTTATTCAGAGTTTCAGTTTGAGACCTGTGAGTCCTGTAGGCACAGATCCAGCCTGCTCTTGATCAGACCTTTAGCTTTCTAGAGAGGGGAGCCTTCTGTTTAGAGCTGACAGTCCTCCCTCCGACTGGTCTGTTTTCACACTTACTTTTGCATTACAATTAGAGCAACATCTCCAGATCTTACTGTTTCCCACTTCTTTCCTAAGATTTCCTGCACTCTGTCCAAAGGTTGCCCATAAGTCTCAGCATCTGCATTGATAGTCTGCAGGGCAGAGCCTTTCAGAGGCCCTCTGTGTCAGGCTCCTGACTTGTTCCCTCTTTTCTCCTTCTTCTGATGTCCAGCCTCTTTGCCTTTCTGGATAGGGATTGAGCATTTTAGCAAAAGTCCTCCCTCTTGATTAGTTTCTTTAGGTGTACAGAGTTTAGTAGGTTTATCCTATATTACATGTCTATATGAGTGATTATACATCAAGTGCATTTTTCTGCTTCTGGGATAGCTCACTCAGGATGATCTTTTCCAGATCCCACCATTTACGTGCAAATTTCATGATTTCCTTGTTTTTTTTTTTTTTTTTTTTTATTGCTGAGTAGTATTCCATTGTGTAGATATAACACAATTTGTGCATCCATTCCTCCACTGAGAGGTATCTGGGCTGTTTCCAGCTCCTGGCTATTACAAATAAAGCTGCTACAAACATGGTTGAGCAAATGTCCTTATTGTGTACTTGAGCCTCTTTGGGGTATATGCCTAGGAGTGGTATAGAACTCCACAGGAGAGCAACAGAACCAAAAAATCTGAGCACAGGGGTCTTTCCTGACACTGATACTCCAACCAAGGACTATGCATGAAGATAACCTAAGATCCCTGCACAAATGTAGCCCATGGCAGTTCAGTATCCAAGTGGGTTCCATTGTAATAAGAACAGGAACAGTCTCTGACATGAACTGATTGGCCTGCTCCTTAATTACCTCCCCCTGAGGGGGAAGCAGCATTATCAGGCCACAGAAGAAGACACTGCAGCCATTCCTGATGAGACCTAATAGACTAGGATGAGAAGGAAAGCAAAAAGAAATCCCCTATCAGTGGACTTGGGGAGGGGCATGCATGCAAAGGGTGGAGGGAGGAAGGGATTGGGACAGGAGGAGGGAGAGAACCACAGGGGGGATACAAAGTGAATAAAGTGTAATTAATAAAGAATTAAAAAAATAAAAATAAATGTAACAATAAAATGATTTTAATGATAAAAAACAATTAGAGAAACATGAAGACTCTTAGACTGAGTTGGATTTTTCAAGCTGAACATTTTTATATCTCCATGGGGTTGTAACATCTCCAAGATGCAAGTTCAATTGAAAACAGTACAAAAAAGGAAGAGGGCGAAGATGGCAGGCAGGAGAGCACTGTCTGAGGAGCAGGACAACATTTTCCGTACAGCGACCAAGAGACTGAACCCTGGGCCCTGAAACAACGATCGTGTTTCCCAGGTGAGAGGAAACCCCCACGGCGAGGGAATCAGTCGGATCCACTCTCAGGTCGCCCAGCCAGAACCTGGAAGAGATCCTGGGTCACACAGGCACTAGGTCGCCGGACCAGAGCCACACGAGTGCATGTCCCGATCACCTTCCCAGGCTGAACAGCGGGCACAAAAACACCAGAGACTGGGAGTCCCAGTCTCGAGAAAACCCCACAGGGAAGGAAGGAAATGGTACTTACTTGGATCACTCAGTCTTTCCCTGGAAAAAGTCTCGCAGACTGGTAGGTACAAGCCGCCATCACTGAACTGGGCTCCAGCCACAAGCACAGGCAGTTGCTGCCCGCCCAGCTCTCTGGCACAGACAGAGCTGTGTGCCCCAGGGCACCAGAGACTGGTAGTTACTGTCAGGAGAAATCCTCACAGGGAATGAAGCAAAGGGGACAGACTTAGGCCACCCACTATAGGTGGAATAGGTCCTGCAGACCGGCCCAACCCAGGGACCTGCTGTGCACCAGATAGCCTGCTGTTACCAGGAGAGTGGTACCCACCCACCACAGATTATTGCTTGGGTACTGGGACATAGAGCCCCAACCTCAGACCTACAAAAGCCTGGTATCCCTGAGATCAATCTCCAGATACTGCTCCAAAGGGCAACCAGTTCTCCCTAACAAAACTGACCAAACCACGGGACACACAGGTCACAGCAGCAAATCACTAAAATTACACCAAGAAACCCAGAAGCAGGGCAGCTGTCTTCAGGACTTCCCCAGGTGAGAGGAGAACCCTCTCGACTAACAAGGACCAGAGTTACCACTCAGGTCTCTATCCCTGAGGTGAGCAGCGGCAACTCCTGAAAAACACCAGCCATCCAGTGACTATACCCAAAAAGCTGAGAAGGCTTCCTTCAGGAAAAACCATCTTCCTGCAAGGGGATTCTCTCTACCACAAGATCCCCAGGAACCACCAGAAACTAACCCCAAACACCTAAGATACCCAATGGGTAGAGGCCAGCATAAAAGCTCAACCAACAAAAGACAGAGCAATATGGCATCTCCAGAACCCAGTTATCCAGGGGCAAGTAGCCCTGGACACCACAGCATAACTTTAATCAAGAAGAAGACCTAACAACTATGCTCATGAAGAGGATAAGAGAGGAAACAAATAAAATACAGAAAGACCTAGAAGAAGATAAACTCAAACAGATTATGGCCATCTGTAAAGAAATAGAAGAAGATAAAGAAAAACAGATTATGGCCATCCGTAAAGAAATAGAGGAAGTTGCAGCCAAACAGTTTGTGTCCTTTAGAGAGGAAATACGTAAATCACTAAAAGAAATAAAAGAAACAGAGGATTGTGTTGGTAATTTGATGGGAATTGCATTGAATCTGTAGATTGCTTTTGGTAAGATGGCCATTTTTACTATGTTAATCCTGCCAAGCCATGAGCATGGGAGATCTTTCCATCTTCTGATATCTTCTTCTAATTCTTAAAGCAACAAATCAAGCAATCCAATTAAAAAAATGGGGAACAGAGCTAAACAAAGAATTCTCAATAGAGGAATATCGAATGACAGAGAAACACTTAAAGAAATATTCAACCTCATTAGGCATCAGGGAAATGCAAATCAAAACGACCCTGAGATTTCACCTTACACCCATCAGAATGCCAACATCAAAAACTCAAGTGACAACACATGCCGGAGAGGTTGTGGAGAAAAGGGAAGCCTCCTCCACTCCTGGTAGGAATGTAAACTTGTACAATCACTCTGGAAATCAATCTGGCGCTTTCTCAGACAACTAGGAATAGTGCTTCCTCAAGATCCAGCCATACCACTCATAGGCATATAACCCAAAGAGGCTCAAATACACAATAAGGACATTTGCTCAACCATGTTTGTAGCAGCTTTATTTGTAATAACCAGAAGCTGGAAACAGCCCAGATGCCCCTCAACTGAAGAATGAATACAGAAATTGTGGTACATCTACATAATGGAGTATTACTCAGCAATGAAAAATAAAGAAATCATGAAATTTGCAGGTAAATGGTGTGAACTGGAAAGGATCATCCTGAGTGAGCTGTCCCAGAAGCATAAAGACACACACTGTATATACTCACTCATAAAAACATATAATATAGGATAAACCTACTAAAATCTGTACACCTAAAGAAACTAATCAAGAGGGAGGACTCTGACTAAAACGCTCAATCCCCATCCCAAAAGGCAAAGAAGATGGACATCAGAAGAAGAAAACAGGAAACAAACTAGGAACCTGCCACAGAGGGCCTCTGAAAGCCTCTGCCCTGCAGACTATCAAAGCAGACACTGAGACTTATGGCCAACTGTTAGGCAGTGTGCATGGAATTTTATATAAAAAGTGGGAAATAGTAAGATCTGGAGAGAACAGGAACTCCACAAGGAGAGCAACAGAACCAGAAAATTTGAACACAGGGGTCTTCCCAGAGACTCATACTCCAACCAAGTACCATGCATGGAGATAACCTAGAACCCCTGCACAGATGTAGCCCATGGCAGTTCAGTGTCCAAGTGGGTTACATAGTAATAGGAAGAGGGACTGTCTCTGATATAAACTGATTGGCCTGCTCTTTGATCACCTCCCCCTGAAGGAGGAGCAACCTTACCAGGCCACAGAGGAAGACAATGTAGCCAATCCTGATGAGATCTGATAGACTAAGATCAGAAGGAAGGAGAGGGGGACCTCCCCTATCAGTGGACTTGGGGAGGGGCCTGGATGAACAAGGGGGAGGGAGGATGGACGGGGAGGGGAGGAGTGAAGGGCCTATGGGGAGATACAAAGTGAATAAAGTGTAATTAATAAAAGTTTAAAAAAAAAAAGAGATGGATGTGAGGATACTAAAAAGCCACGGGGAGGTTTTATGGGTAACAGACATGGTTTGCGGCATACAGGCTGAAACTAGGCAAACTGTGTTAATGGGTTGCGCCTATGTTAATGTCAACTCTTCTGAAATAAAACTGTTACTAAGAGTGGTGAGAGCATCTCACGAGTGAGAGCATCTCTCGAGTTGGTTTCATTTTTAGTAAGAGGCAATGGAAGAGTAAGGCAGTGGGTATGAGAAGAGAGATGTTACAACTTCCGATGTCTATTTCATTTTATAGGGAGGGTGGGGATTAAAGCTCAGAGTGGGTAGACGCAGTTGTTGAGGAGACACGGAAGATGAGACTGAGTCCGCAGACCTGCAGATATCAGAGTTGTGCTCACTACCGTGGCAGTTCGTTGCTGTTATGTATGTCAGGTACTTACACATGGTGACCACCAATGTCTTTGTCTGTAAAAGGGGACTATTAGCTATATCTGATTTACATTGTTTCTGAAATGTTAAAAATTAAAAAAAAAAAGTGTCATTGAGAGAAGCAGCAAGGCCTGTTAAAGACAAACACTATAGTCTTTCTGCTTCTGCTTTATTAGACAACACAAAGAATGAGCAGGTATTCACTGAGTGACCTAGCTTATCTGTGCATAAACAAAGACTAGTCATTTATCAGTTACAGAATATTTTATTTTATCTCCAATTTGTTTTCCTTTGCCAGTTGCATACAAATCAGCTTTGTTGGTGAGAAAAGTATTTTTATAATATTTACTGTTTGAGAAATGTGAGAGAACAAAAGAGTATTTTCAACCCTTCAACTGAATATGTAGAACAATTTATTAGTGTGATCCAAGTTTCTGTCTCCAGCCTCAGTCTGGCTGTTTTCACCTCTGCCACCATACGCTGTTTCTCTGTGACTCAATGTCCTAAACCCACACACATCTGTATCTTCATGCCCTGAACTATGGCAGGACCTCATTTCTCCTGGGACCCATTCTTTTTCCTCCTTTCCTATTATAGCTTCAATGCTGTCCCCACACTTGGCCAAAAACAACTCATTTTTACTCAGCTCACACAATGTCTAGATGACACCTATTTTGTGAATTATTTTCCAAAAACAGAGCACCCTTGTGCCACTGCTATCCTCGCGGTTGCTCTGCTGCAAACCGACGTCACACTGGCGACAAACCTCGAGTGTCTTCTCACCTCGCCAGCTGTTCTAAAGGGACTCATTTGCAAGAGCAGACAAGACACCAGCGTACCCCATGCTTTCGTCCCATTTTCCATTTCAGTCTTGAGAGTCTTGTCCTTTCTAGGGACCCTGAACTTGATAAAGAACAACAGCTCCGCTGGTGATCAAGTTCTGATAACGCGGGCCGGTCACAGCAGTTTCCAACAGGCCTTTCCAAAGTCAGCAGAGCGCTGAGCTTGATTCTCATGGGCTCTCCCAGCTTCACACTGGGCTCCCTGTGGCTGGCTGTAGCTTTCCGTCTCATAGGAGGAGCTCAGCTTATCTCACTTCCTGAACAAAGACCACCAAGGTGCCTCCTCGCTGGACTGTCCATTTCTTGACAGTGTATGCAGAGCAGTTTCCACAGCCCTAATCCCTCCTGTAATCATTCAGTACCAACCTAAGCCTTGAAAAAATCCCTGCCACTCATTCTTCTCTGAGATCCTGGATACGCTCCCCTATTGTGCGCCCTTTGCTGTGAGCTAACAGCCTACCCTCTTTCTTTCTTTCCAGTGTCCAGTTACCCCCCTGATGACTCTGGTGAGCTGAACTTTAATGTGCTGTAGTTATTCCTTCTGTACATTTCTTCTGGTGGGGAGGGCTGAGGTTGGCAGGATGCTGGGAGCCACGGTAGGATTTCTCACATGCAAGCCACCTTGCTCCTGCCCTGAGCAGTTCCTCTGTGCTTCCCTCCTGACATTTCTTTGTATCAGTGTTATGTAGCTGTTGTCCCTCCTTCAGTAATTTTGTTTTTATTTACTTTCTACCCTTGCGAGTCAGCTGGAGAAGACCTGAATCTCAAAGCTGGTACTTTCAGACAGAGATCAGCAACAGCACCTTTGAGAAGTCAATCAACCCTTTTTCTACTCCTTGGCTTTCTCCTTGCTAGGCAGCATAGGAGTAGAGGAAGGACTGGAGCATCAGAGGCCAGTTACTGCTTGGTCTTTTCCCTGGAGTCTTGGAACTGAGCACTTTTATGAGACACTGCTATCACGTGTAGTAACTTTTCTGTGGGCCTTTATGGCCCTCTGTCTAGTATAGCCTCTGTAAGACATAGTAATAGCCTGTAATGAAAAATTCAGTCATCACTGGCTCTGGGCTTGATTGAGTGACCCTGCCTCAATATATGTAGTAGAGGAATGATCAAGGAAGAATCCATCATAACATTAATCTTGATCCTCTACACATAGGCCTACACATGTACACAGGAAAATACTCACCAGCAACATATTCTCTCTCTCTCACGTGCGTGAAAACACACACGCGCACACGCGTGCACACACACACATAGATTAATTAGATAAATAACAGTGAAAAGGTACCCAGAGTTAACCTTTGACCTCTCAACACATGGGAATGTAGACACACACACACACACACACACACACACACACACAAAGAATAATTAGATAAAAAACAGTGAAAAGGCACCCAGAGTTAACCTGTGACCTCTCAACACACGGGAATGTAATCTCTCTCTCTCTCTCTCTCTCTCTCTCTCTCTCTCTCTCTCTCCCCCTATATACGCACACAGCACATAAAGAAAGATGAATAAACAAAGATATATGATGATCAAATAAACTTTTCAAGGCCACAGGGCTGATGAGCTTGGTACCTGGGCTCTGTCTTGCCTCCATCATCTCACGATCCTATTATGCTCCTCCTAGATGTAGACAGGGTTTCCAGGAAATAAAAGAGGCCCCAGCTGTAAAACAATGACAGATCTTAATATTTTAACTGTAAAAGAAGCAGAAGAGCAGAAGAGTTTGTCTTGGGTATTTTTGGTGGTTTGGTGCATTTTCTTTCAGATTGCAGTTTGCTTTACCTCAGCAGCATCTTTCATTTGACCAGCTTTAGCTTCTTTATAAACTATTGGCACCCGTCCTTAGTGTAAGAGCACTACTGCTGGCTGGCTGGATGAATTGCTTAGATGGCAAAGTGCTTGCTTTGCAAACAAGATGAACTGAGTTCAGACGCACAACACCCACGTAAAAGCCAGGTGCCCTCCCAGATAAAGACGTGTGGCTTTAGTGCTGGGGGGATTGTGGGCACACATTTAAGCTGCCCTCTGGAAGCTTTGCAATATAAAGAAACTTTTCTCTTATAGGTTTGGGTACATGTAACCAACAAAAGCATCTTATTTATACACTAACTGAATTAACTGAGAGCTGTCACGAACTTCACCTTAAGATAATTTAGCATATCATTAATTGTAAGGCCTCTGCCAACAAGAAGTCAAATTTCCTTAAAAACCTAAATGTAAATAGTATAAACCAACTTCTCCCTGAACTTGTGAATCGATTCTTCAAAGCTCCTCTGTATCCTTGATTATTTTACATGGAATTATAAATATCCTAGCTTTTGGGAGAGATTTGGTAGTCATCCATTCTGTGTAGCATTAGTGTGCTGGGACATCAAAGGAGAAAACAGAAAAATATCAGACTTTATTTCCAACAGGAAAATGACTGTGCACAGCCATTCATAGTTCAAACATTTCCAAAAATAATGTTTAATATTTAAAGAAAAATGCTAGTCAAGGTACTGAAGACTCCTCATGCATTATTTACTGTGAGGAAACATGAAAAAAAAACAGACTATAAAAATATTAAAAAGGAGAAAGCTTCTTATCACAAAGGCATGTTTTTTCCTACTTTTGTTTTTCTAAATAATATTTTGAGCTGAGATAAACAGAATCATGTGTCAAAATAAGTCTTTATTAGCATCTAAACCCATGGTGTTTCATGTATGTCTTTGATACAGTAGTGTGGAAATATCATCCTGGCATTTAAACTAGTCACTGAGGTCAGGCTGCAGCTTGAGAAAAGCAGGCTTTCATTATGAAGTGGCAAATCACAGCAATTTCTCAGGTAATTTGAAACCACACCATAATGTTCTCATCTCTGAAGAAACTACCAAACAGCAAATAAATACTGTTCTTCAGATTGGGCCACTGATGAGACTGTAAATGAATCCAAGGTTCAGTGTAAGTTCTAGAAGGAATCGTGTTTCAATTTTATTCTTAGTGATTATCAGGACAATTTTCACTTTTGTAGAAACACTTTTGCACTGTGTCTTTGAAAGACAATGTTTACTAAACCCTGTTACTTAATCAGCATTAGAAGGGAGGGAAAGGGTATACAAGAAACTAAAATATAAATAATTTATGTAAATTGATATTTCATTTATTAGTTAACTCTACTCTGTAGAGCCTATACTTTAGCATCTTTTGTGCTTTGTTGCAATCAGAGCCGTTAAACTTCATCCTTCTTCTTCCTACTCCATTCATACTCAAACAGCTCTGGAATTTAACTGAGAGTATTTATTTTTCTTTGTCCAGCTTTAAAGCTTTAAGACAATATCAGTGCCCCATTCCCATCATCATCATCACCATCATCATCACTACCACCACCATCATCATCATCATCACCGTCATCAACACCACCATCTTCATCATCACCACCATCTGAAGATCATTGCATAGCTTACTGATTCTCAAAAGAGCCTCATTATCTTTTTCCATCCCTGGTAGGACCTGCATGTTAAAACATCCTCTGCAGGTGATATTTTATGACTGTGTATCTATGTAACCAAGAAACTTAGAAACTCAGTGACCTAAGCTGCCAGATGTTATTATGAAATATTATATTATTGATGATGCATAGCTTCATGAAATAGACATAAGGTTTCATGTTGAATTCTTGGCCAAGAAATGCTATCTGCTATCAGATGCCTCATTGTCAATTTGTAGTTTGTGAGGCCTATGGCCTTTTTAAAATAGATTTTTTAATATTAAAAGGAAAAGGCAAATGTGATACATATGAGAAATGGGAACACTTGATTTTTGTTTTTGCTCTTATATTTGAATGCTTCATAAATTCTTGAGAAGATGCATGTTGATTTTTATCTCTCTTCTCCTTCCCTTTCACCTTTATTCCTTCTTGCCCCTCCCTTTCCTTCCTACATTGCTATGATTGATTTAAAATTATGTTGACAAAAAGAAATAGAGACTAGCAATATGAGTCAAGAATAATCCTGAGACTCTAATATAAGAACAAAAACAAGCAACTATTCCTCCTCAAAACATGGTAAAAGTTTTTCTTTAGAGTCAAAGGAATGAGATAAAACAGTGGTTAGGCAGCCCCTTCTACACCTCATGAAGGGCTCATATTTACAGAGATGCCGTGATAATACTCTAAAATCAATAGTATTTAAATTATGGCTGACTTTAGTTAATGGTTAACCTCTTACATGCCTTTGTAATAATTTATTTCTTAGGAGTATATTCTGTGGCACAAATATATTTTCATAATTTCATGACCCCCTTGGCAACTTGAATTTTTTTTTAAATTTTTTTATTAATTACACTTTATTCATTTTGTATCCCCATAAGCCCCTCCCTCCTCCCCTCCCGATCCCACCCTCCCTCCCCTTTCTGCATGCATGCCACTCCCCAAGTCCACTGATGGGGGAGGTTCTCCTTTCCTTTCTGATCTTAGTCTATCAGTTCTCATCAAAAGTGGCTGCATTGTCCTCTACTGTGGCCTGGTAAGGCTGCTCCCCCCTAAGGGGGAGGTGATCAAAGAGCAGGCCAATCAGATTATGTCAGAGGCAGAACTTTTTTTAATTTTAAATTTTCATAGTTTTCTTCCTTTTAATTTCCCTGTAAAGTATGGACCAAATACCTCTTAGAATACCTGTTAATGTTTTCATTTTCTAGAAAGATCTATATTTTTCTCCTTTCCCCTTGAGAAGCACTCCTTGTACTTATCAGTAATACTACTGAAAAATACTTTGTATTACATCTAGAAAGACAACAGATAAACATTGTATCACACAAACACACACAGAAGGGCATACAAGTAAGCATATTCATTCTTACAAACTTAAACATAAATGGCTTATTTCTTGCTGTCACGCCATTAGTCACAATAAATTATAGCTTTTTTTTCTCTTTATAATTCAGAGATCTCTACATGTATTTTTTCTTTCATTTTGTGTAGAACTGAAATGAGTTTCATTTCTCTTCCTTTGATTTTGTATTATATTATGCAATTTCGATGATCTTTTTTTGAGTGTTCACTTTAGATATTCTGATAAATGAAAAAGTACAGGCATCAGCTCCACAAAAATGGGGAGCCCGGAGGTGCAGGTTGACAAGTAAGCCATGCTACTGAAGGAATATCATATTTCTTGTCCAGGTTCCTCTACATCCTTACCTCCAGTTTCCTTTTCCTCTGTGACTCATTGTGAATTCATCTGTAACACTCTGTCATCTATTAATCTCTCAGTTCTCCCTCTGTTCCACAGCAGTGCATGGATGCAATCCCCAATTCCCAGACTGGGGCTTCTCGTCTGCACTGAATCAACTGTCCCATCTTTACCTGCCTCAACTTTTGCTTCCTGCTTGATCATCTTCAGTTTGGGTTTGGTTTCGTCTCATCTTATTGTCAGAAAATGGAGACCACATATCCCATCAAGTAACAGGGACTGCTTCTGAAAATGCTGATCTCTCACTAGTGGCAATCACTGAGATCGTTTCATTAAACCATAGTGATTGAGGACAGGTACCAACTGTTTCTCAATGACCTAAATATGTGTTCAGATTAGGGAACGGACTTGGCCTGCTCTGAGCTGTAGGTGGCAGTCTGAGAAGATATTATTTAGAAAATGTTCCAGTGATCTACATCACTAGAATTTGTATTGATCTCTAGTAAGAACGGACCAGACTGATTATGCATGATTTCCACTGGGCTTAATCTCTCCATTAATAACAGCAGGAAGGACTTTTAAAATTCTGAGTCACTACAAAATAAAGTGCTTAGTACAAGAATGACCAGGAGACATTGTTCTCTATTGTTCAGCAGTACTACTTAAAGCTACAAGATACTAGATAGGTCATTAGGGTTCCTTGGGTACTTAGCATTGAAGTAGCAATGCTAGGAGTTACAAACAAGGATGATAAAACAGAACAGCTGACAAAGTCAGTGTGTGTGTGTGTGTGTGTGTGTGTGTGTGTTTGTGTGTGTGTATATATGTGTGAAACTTGTGTACCCATAGAAAGGTATGAAAGTTGCAAGCTCACATAGGAACAAGGCAGTTACTTGCCTCTTACCAGATTTGATTTCCTGAAAAGAGTGGATCCTCTGTGACTGACAATATTTTCTGCAATTTTGAAGATGCCAAACGTAGATTCATTTTTCTAGTATCAGTTTTTGTTTAATCAAGATTCTTTTTCCACTTCCAACTTCTTAAAATCTAATTACAGTATTGTCTTGATCTTATTGACGTTTCATCATGTCTTCTAAGACTCACTGCGGATGTCACAAAAATGCCAATACCTTATTCCTGTAGGAGAAAGAAGTCCTAGTTATGTTGATTCTTAGTATGATATTTTTTCTTACCTCTGTTTGCAAGTATTTTTAAAAATTGTTTTTCTCAAGATAAAGTAACAGTAACCAGTGGGGACAATTTAGTTAGCATTTTCTACCAGGAAAATATTGACCCTAGCCATTTTATCTTATTTAACTAACAAATACTCTTTTAAAATGCATCTATTTCAACACTTACAAAATTTAATTTTAAGATTCATTTGGTACTTCACTTGCTTCTTAAGGAGTCCTAAACAGAATCTCTTTGTGTATGCATGCATGTATAGAATTGTCCAGTGTAACATCCATATGAATTACATGAGTTTATCTTAATAAAAACATTTTATAAAACGTAAAAAAAGTGGGGAATACCCTAGAACTCATTGGTACAGGAGAAAACTTCCTGAACAGAACTCCAACAGCATAGGCTCTAAGAGCAACAATCAATAAATGGGACCTCATGAAATTGAAAAGCTTCTGTAAAGCAAAGGACACTGTCATCAAAACAAAGCGACTGCCTACAGATTGGGAAAGAATCTTCACCAACCCTTTATCTGACAGAGGACTCATATCCAATATATATAAAGAACTAAACAAGCTGAAAAGCAATAAACCAAGTAATCCACTTAAAAAATGGGGAACAGAGCTAAAGAGAGAATTCTCTGTAGAGGAATATCGAATGGCAGAGAAGCACTTAAAGAAATGCTCAACCTCATTAGCCATTAGGGAAATGCAAATCAAAACAACCCTGACATTTCACCTTACACTCATCAGAATGGCCAAGATGAAAACCTCAAGGGACAACACATGCTGGAGAGGTTGTGGAGAAAGGGGAACCCTTCTCCACTGCTGGTGGGAATGTAAACTGGTACAACCACTCTGGAAATCAATCTGGCGCTTTCTCAGAAAACTAGGAATAGCGCTTCCCCAAGATCCAGCCATACCACTCCTAGGCATATACCCAAAAGAGGCACAATTACACAAAAAGGACATTTGCTCAACCATGTTTGTAGTAGCTTTATTTGTAATAGCCAGAAGCTGGAAACAACCCAGATGCCCCTCAACTGAAGAATGGATGCAGAAACTGTGGTACATCTATACAATGGAGTATTACTCAGCAATGAAAAATAAGGAAATCATGAAATTTGCAGGTAAATGGTGGGACCTGGAAAGGATCATCCTGAGTGAGTTGTCCCAGAAGCAAAAAGACACGCATGGTATATACTCACTCATATAAGCATACAATATAGAATAAACCCACTAAAATCTGTACATCTAAACAAACTAAGCAAAAGAGAGGACCCTAACTAATATGTTCAATCCCCATCCTGAAAGGCAAAGAGAATGGACATCAGAAGAAAAAGAAAATAGGAAACAACCTCGGAACCTGCTACAGAGGGCCTCTGAAAGCTTCTGCAGTATAGACTGTCAAAGCAGATGCTGAGCCTGATGGCCAACTGATAGGCAGAGTGAATGGAATTCTGTTTAAGAAGTGGGAAATAGTAAGAGCTGGAGGGGACGGGAACTCCACAAGGAGAGCAACAGAACAAGATAATTTGAACACAGGGAACTTCCCAGAAAATCATACTCCAACCAAGGACTATTCGTGGAGATGACCTGGAACCCCTGCACAGGTGTAGCCCATGGCAGTTCAGTGTCCAAGTGGGTTACATAGTAATGGGAAGAGGGACTGCCTCTGACATAATCTGATTGGCCTGCTCGTTGATCACTTCCCCCTGAGGGGGGAGCAGCCTTACCAGGCCACAGTAGAGGACAATGCAGCCACTTTTGATGAGAACTGATAGACTAAGATCAGAAAGAAGAGGAGAACCTCCCCTATCAGTGGACTTGGGGAGTGGCATGCATGCAGAAAGGGGAGGGAGGGTGGGATCAGGAGGGGAGGAGGGAGGGGCTTATGGGGGGATACAAAATGAATAAAGTGTAATTAATAAAAAATTTTAAAAAAATCATTAAAAAAACATAAAAAAATTTAACATAATTTTTGCTATTATCCTGAGAAAGTAACTAAGCACAAAAATGTGCTATCTTAAAAATAAAGAAATCTGTCTTGGAGACAGTTCAGTGTGTAAACCAATTCTCTCAAAAGCATAAAAACCAAAGTTCAAAATTTCAAAACACAAATAAAGCTAGACACTGTGGCATACATCTGCAATCCCAGCACTCTGTGAGGCCATGGTAGGCAGGGACAAAGGAATTTCTCAAGCAAACGACCAGCTGTTCAGCAACAAGGTAGGAGGAGAATAGATATACAAGACCATCCTCTGATTCTATGTGTGCAATGCAGCATGTGTATGTCCCCAGCCCGTCATGTAAATGTTCCCATGCTTCTGCACATACACACACAAGAGAGAGAGAGAGAGAGAGAAAGAGAGAGAGAAATAAACTAAATGTTTCTTAAATGACAAATAAATAGCTTCTTTACATCTATCTTTTGGTCTTTAATTCATTCCTTAATACTTAAGCAATAGTTTTGTACTATCTCCAACTTACTTTCACCAGACCCAAACTGAAAAGAGACAGGGAAAAATTTTAAATATCAATAAAATTCTGAACATACACAATTACTGTATTACTCTTTAGACTTTTCTAAGGTCTTGGAAATTTTAAAAGATTGATTGAAAGCATGTATGCATCCTCTATCTCTGAAATACATCAGCTACTTTGATAGAAATAGGAGAAATTTAGTGTTGAAAAAAAAGAATTCTCATCATTATGGAGCTTAGACTATATGGTAGGTGATAGGCAATATGATACTGCTTATGCAATTTTATAAATTAATATTGACTTATATTATTATATGCACACACACTGTGTGTGAGCACATAGGTGGAACCCACCCTTCCTTCTGCTTGTCTAATTAGCAACAGAAATTTTATGGTAACTTCTCAACTTCAATTTCCAACCAAAGTCAGCTTAAAGTAAAGAGAAAGTAGTGTTTCCCCAGAGCCTTTCTTCCTCTTCGCCTCATCCCCTCAGCACCCATCTAAAGCTCCATCCACAGCATTTGTAAGCACATCTTTGAGTTACCAGACAAAGATCAAATGCTACCAAGGCTATAAATACAAGATGGCGGCAGGAAACAATCTCTGGGCTTTGGGCTGTCAACTTTTGAATTCTAAGTTATGCATTTTCTGGGAGCAAAGAGTGCTAAAGTTTGACTGGGTGCAATGCACAGCCCTCTGGGTCAATCTCTATTAGGAAGCTTTTTTCTTATCAAAGACTGGGGAAAATGGTGGCCAGGAGCCTGCTTTCACTACTGCATAGTGTAGCTCTGTCAGGGAGCGATTCTCTTTTGCACTGTGAGACATGACCCCCGCCTGTGCTACTCTATCAGAAGAATATATTTCCTAGAATTTAATTCTCTAGATTGCAGTGCTTTTATTACTTCCAGCTTGATTACTACACCAACCAATACGTACCTACCTACCACCTCGCCTAGAATTTCAGTAATCATAATTTATTTATTTATATTTCTTTCTTCACTTAAAAAAAATTGATTCAATTTACTGTCTTTCTTCACTTTTATTTCATACTGTATAAACCGTGTTCTTGTGAGGCCCTGCTGAACTAAAGTGGTGGTACAGTTCGTATCCACGCCTTCTCCCGCTTTCACCCCCAGCGCTTCCTTGGAATTACCTTTCTGAAGCCAATACTGCATTTACACTATAAAGTTTCCTTGAGGACATTCAGCTGGTTTCTGCATTACCTTTAGAGAAAAATACAACCTCTTTGTTGAGCTCCAATCTGCCATGATGTATGTCTTTGCATGCTATGAAGTTACAAAATAACTGTCACTGGCCCAAGTGTGTGTTTCTGGGACAGTGACACCTTTCTCCAGGTTCTTCACTCACCAGATTTCTTGTTGTCCCTTAAATTACAGCTCAGCTGGCTTGAATGTCACTAATCTTATAAGACTCTTTTCTTTGCTTCTTAAACCAAATCATAATTCATGCAAAATTATTGCTTTTACATATTATAACATAATTTATCCATACATTACCATTTTTAATATATGGCTCATTCTATCACTAGGATAGATAGAGCACTGGAAATTCTGCAGTATTCACTATTATTTTCCACTATCATGTTAATTGTCATCAGCTGTGTTAGTTTTATATATTTCTCCACATACCAAAGAAAACCAGAAATGGTGATCAAACAGAACCGACATGAAGGAAGTTAAATGATTAAATTAAAATGACCATCACATGAGCATCTGGTCATCCTTACAAGCCAAGATAACAACCAAGAAAATCTCCTAGATGATAACTTTGCAATAGGCCTTCCCCCTGACCAAAGCGTGTTTTTTGTTTGTTTGTTTGTTTGTTTTTACCATAACAAGGACATGATTTCCATTGTCCAAAGAAACAAATTTGAATATAGTTCGTAAAGAAATGATAAAGCATCCTGGACATCAAAGAATTCTTACAAAATATTCTTCATGTGAGTTAAGTATGAAAAGAATGAGAACCATACAAATTAGGTTTTCCTTGAAACACACTAGACTTAAAAACAAAGCTCAAGCATGTTCAAGATTATTAGAGCCTACAACTTTGTGGAAAGATTTCTGTAAAACAAAATTACTAAAGTTTAATAACAGGCTAAAACTGAAACATAGTTGAAAACTATGCAAATATTTTTAGTTTGCAACAGCTGCTTCCATATGTGAGCCATTCTAAATGACTGGAGGACCAAGGGTATATTCACTGGCTTCAATTATGTCTTCTCATTTAGCATGAAATTGTTATCAAACCTTTATTTAGTGATACAATATGAAAAGTGTTCTCATCTATAATAGCTTAGCTGATCTGAGCGAGACCTATACAAAGGTAGTTCTAGATGGGAGGGGTTGGCTGAACTCTTTCAGCCACATTCTGTTTCCATCTCTTGCTTCCCTGGAAACTCCATTTAAACCCATAGATTGAAGAAGAGTGAGGTGGTGCCTCTTTCTGCCCTAAAATATATTTTCGGAACGGTAAATAAAATTTTCTCCTCCTAAGAATGTTGTTGTAACCAAAATGCGTATACTAAATTACTGTGATTGATTGGCCCAGTGGGACATGGAGAATAGCAGCCACATATGCATTTTATGGTATGTCAGGTGTCAAATGAAAAATTTGAAATACACAATCTTAATTTTCATTGCCACATAAAGCATTCGATGTTACCCTGACTATATAGGGTATAGTGTTTTGTGATGTGTGAGTGTCTCACTCCATCAGACCACGCCAGTCTTCCACAACAGGAAACTGAGGGGTATCCGTGCTGCAGTTCATCACTGAGGATCAAAAGATGTGCTTTGAACACTTTTTGTTTTTCTTCTTCTCTACTGTTGGTATTTTGAGTTGGTGATATGTTCATCAAGTTTAAAGTTTAAAATATCAAAATAATGAGGCAGGCATAGTCTACAAGAGAAGGTCTCGCTCTCACTCTCCTGTATTCCCGATCCCTTCATTTTCACTTATCAGCTAATCAACTAGAGATTATCCAAGTACAGAAGGACACAAACATCCCATTTATTTTATCCGGTTAGCCCCCTGTAATCTCAAGTTTTAGGGCATTTTTTAAAGGTGTTAACAGATTTTTAATGTTCCATTATTTTTTATTATTCTTTACTTAATTAAATGTTTATACCTTAACTAGGAGAAAACACATAATAAAGAACAAATTGCTCTCCTTTATTTTCTGTCCCTCTTGAAGTCAGGGACCAGGGACCAGGTGACTAGACCTGCCCAATGATAGGAGATTAGAAAGAATTGCAATTCCCTTCCCAGCCAGCTAGTCAAAGCTCTACAAGGAGAACCTGGTTTTCTACCCTATCCCACGATGAAGGGCTAAATGTTCCTGATATGCAGCTACCGTGTAAGTATCTGCCTTGATCTATATAAGAGGCACATCTTCCTGCAAAATTTTACCACCTTATAGGACACAAATAATAGGCCCTTATTATTTTGATATACATTATGATCTGGGACTTATTTTCACAACAAACAGTATTATCAATTTCACATTGGAGGGAGTCCTTAATCCTCTGTATCCTTTGCAAACTTTAAATGTGCATGTAACTTTTTTTCTAGAAAACAATTAGCTTAGACTCCTAAAAAGTGTTTTAAGCTCCAAAGAAGTTTAACATTCTCAATCTGACCTACACTCTTATATCATTAACAGCAAGTATGAGTATCAGAGAGATTGCAAAAATTGGAGTGCTGTTCAAGGAAGTGAGGCTAAGCAAAATACCCCTTAGTGTATACTCTTTTTATCTTTCTCAGCCTGAAAGTCTAATTGTACCACACACACACACACACACACACACACACACACACACACACACACAGCCGAATGGAGCTATCTGCTGTTTCCCATTATAGAAACATACAGCGCATTTTAGCAGCCAAGACAATAGTCTTGCTGCTAATTTCTTCATCTACCTGATGGCATATACTGTACCCATCACCTTGTTGATTCCATCTTCTCATTTACTCAACAAAAACATTGAGGATAGCCTCGTTCTCTTGCTCCAACCTTCTTCTTCTCTCAGATAGCCCTCTCCTTGTCCATTCCTTCTCCTGACTCCCCTGTCACTGTTGCTGTCACAGCACCTCCCAGATGAATCGTTCAGCAGTTCAGCACTCTGCTTGTCAGCTCATTCATATCCTCTTTCTTTCCTGGACAGTCTTCACAGCCTCCTTGTTGCTGCTCTTGCTTCTGTTCATGACACCACGAAGATTTATTGGGGAAAAAGCTGGATGAATGATCTGTAACAAAGGTAAATCACAACCTATTGGTCCCTTATCAAACTTATGAAAAGAATTATTTTAAATGCAGTCTCCAAGGTTTTCTCTAGTGCATCACTGGTATCACCTGCTGGAAAATGCTTTCTAGGGAAACTTGCATGATGGAGAATGCCTGAAGACTGAGGTATCTGCACAGAGATCATCTATGGGAGAAGCTTTCTCTGAGCGCATTGTCTAAGAACATTCCTTCTTTAAGGCATTCTCAATCACTTGACATTAGTTTTATTTTATCTGTAGGACATGTGTGCCAAGGAATGTTTGGATGCCTTGGTCTGTGGGTAGCACTGACCATCTCATACACTATGATTTCTCTGTGCATGCATGCCCAAGATAAAGTTAATATTATAATTGAGACTAGCACCAGAAATATTAGAAGTGTATGGTGATAAATGTTATGCTAACCTGCTCTCTCAAGCACACACACACACACACACACACATACACACACACACACACACACACACACACACACATTGCACTTCACCATTTTCATGAATGAAAACATTTAAAAGTCTCTTTTCATCTTTTCAATATCCAAACGTCAACATCTCTATTCATTCACTCTGGGACATTATTAAGAAAATGACAGGTTAGATGAATATAAACACTGTGATCTTGTGACAGTTGATTTAAGAACCCAGGGAGCCAACAAGGGGCTATGAGGCAGGTAGCATGGAATACTATAGCAGATCAGGGGACAATCTCCACTCTTCCTGGAAATGGCAGAATGCCGTGTGTTTATAATGCTACTCAGAGTAGCACGCAATGAAAACTTAGAAAGTGTTTATGTCTAGAGTTCTCCACTTACATTCTTTAAAACATGGCTTACCAGTGGGGAATAAAAAAGAAAAAGAAATAGCAACTGCTATAATGTGTCATTTTCTTGGTAGATGCTACCAAAATTCTAAACATTTATTCATCCTTTCAAAGTCTTTCACACATACATTGTGAATTTGGGGATTTTATTTCTTCATTTCAAAGCCTAATCATGACCCATCCAATATGAGTCCGTGCCTGTTAGTGCTTACCATTTATTAAATTATCAGAAAACTGCTAATTCCTTAAAATTGCCCAAACTGCCCCGCAGCTCAGACACCCTTTCATTTCTCACATGTCAGCCAAGCCTTACCCAGGCATCAGAACTTCTAGTCTTGAGCTATGTTGTCCAGACCCCGTCAGTTCTTGGATGCCCAGAGCACTTGAATCACGCCTCCCTGCCCAGGATCCCTGGCAGCAGCCATGCTACATGGGGGCAACACTCTGTCCACGAACTTCGAGGTCTCACTAATGGCTACTCTTTATTCCAGAGCTATCAAGGCAAACCCTCAGGACAGTTGTTAGAGTTCTTTGAATTTGAAGTTTTTTTTTCTTTATCATGAGGATAGGGGGGTTCTAAATGCCATAATATTTCTATTAAACTCACATCTATCTATGTATCTATATATCTGTGTATCTATCTATCTATCTATCTATCTATCTATCTATCTATCTCCGATGCTGGGTCTTATAGTATTGAACCTAGAGAATCACAGGAGCTAGGCTAACATACCACAGATCTGCACACCCAGGCTTCTTTGTGTTTAATGACATGGGTCTTGCCACACAGGCCAGACAGACCTTTAACTTCTGATTTTCCTGCCTCAGCCTCCTATGTAGTTAGTTTTTTCCAGAGCTACTTTATTTTTAATGACATATAACACAAGGGCATCATTCATGTTTATATACACTCTCAAACAACCCCAATGCAAAGATAAACTTACTATTATATTTGCAATTCATTGTTATATTGCATAAAACTACAGTTCACCTTTCTCTCTGCTTCCTGTTGGCACTACTAATAGTGTATATAAGGAGACCTAGGTATGAGCCATTCAGATATCCGCATTTGCTCCTGGAACATCAAAAGGACATCAGGAGGACTCTGGTAAGATTAAAACACTGTTGCATATTCCATACACATCTGGTGTAAATGAGAGATGTTTCCCTACTTCCAGTGAACACATGACATCATTAGCAAAGACCTAACCTCGTAAAGCCAGTATTTCCAGCCATATCCACTGGCGTTAGCATGTAACGTTGTGCTACTTGCTGCAGAGGGCTTGCATACGTGGAATCTGCCGACTTATTATTTGGAATTTCTGTTAGCTCGGCTAATTCTGCATCAGCCCTGTTTCATTTCATCTCTATGTGCCACAGCACTGGATGCCTCACATTTAAACAATGGGCTGCAGAAGCTGCTTCTCAGAAACACACTGAACAACGGAGCGATGAAAACTTGCTAATGCAGTTGGAGCCACACACTGTGCAAGAGCAGCAAATTGTTTCCTTGGTGGTTTTGACAACATTGCCTCTGAACATAATTGAATGTCATTCGTTTATATGTTTGCAAATGAGGTCCCAGTGACATTACACCTGGGAATGCGTACACTCAGTCATCTGTTTATGACAGAGGAGCCAGGCATATGGCCTGCGGACACAGTTTGGCCCCAGAGCTGTCGAGAAGCCCTCGTAGCAGTGTTCAGCGGCTTGGCCTCGTCACTGTGAATCAGTTCTGTTAGAAGCAGAGCCCCCTGCCAATAAAGCAGGAAGCAGCACTTCCCCACTGCCAGCCCACCGAGCTGCTCTGCCCTGACATGGTAACAGTCCTTGCCCATGCAAGAGAATGTCACATGCTATGTAAATAAGAGAAAGAAGAGGCTGCAAGGAGAAGTGGAGGGTTGCTAGGGAGCCCGAACAAAGAGAAATTTCGAAGAGATTTCTAAAAAGAGAGAAGTTGCATGGAAGTCATGAGCACTTTCTTAACCCTTACCCTGTTATAAAGGGTGAGTGTGGTACTGTCAAGATCTCTGTTACCCCAATAACCTTCATTTCTTTCTCTTTGAAGGAGAAGGTTGAAACTGTATTTTTTTAAAATTATTTTTGAACAATTTTTCTTCAAGAGATATTTTCATGCTATTTTCCAAAGTTCATGTTTAAAAAGGTATTCTTTTAAAGCAAGGAAACTGTTTAATTTGCTCTGGATGATTATTAAAGACACAGCTATCAAATCAAAGCTGTTATTCAGCAGGCTCATTCAGACTGTTCATTTAGCATCATTCGGGTGAAAGACTTGTTATGTGATTTTCTGTTTGGAAAAGACCTTGAAATTCTCAGTCACTGACCACATGTTCAGGACTGTGTGTGGATAGGAATCTGTGTGTTCTGCGCCCAATACATATTCAATACATGCTGCCACACAAAGGCAATGCTAAGTACAAAGGGAACAAAACCTAATCTTGATGCATTACCAAAGAGATAGAAAAACTGGCTCAGAAAAGTCAAATTCAGCAAAAAGAAAATATGGTATTTGAGCTACAAATCAATTACGGGATCCAGCGGTTGGTCAATCCCTTCACTGAAGAAAACAAAATAGTGAAAATAAAGTCTTGTTTATAAAGATCTCACCTAAAGATGAGCAAGTACATCCATTGCTCCCCCAAAGTGCTCCAACGACCCAAGGCCCAGGAGACACATATTCAGTGACAAACCCCAGACTGAATTTTGCAGGGTAAACGGCTAATTGCCTACCCCATTCTTAGAATTCTACAATACTTATTTTCCTATTAAACTCATCAAAAAGTTCCAAGGGCAAATATTCACAACTATCTTCCACTTTTCTCACATATTTGACAAATGAATCTACTTTGCAGGATACTATATTATTCTTTAATTTATAATCTTCTAAGTGTAGACTTGAGAATAAACAGAACAATGGGAAAGTCAGCTCAACTTTCTCACCCACATTTGTTTGTGGTACATTGCCACTTTCTGAGAGGGGTGTCCAAAATTCTGTCTTGAGAGGACATTGTCACTTACAGATGTATTGGGCTGCATACACTGCGACCCTGCTATTCATGGGCCACAGTTTGTAGAGAACACAATTCCTCAAGACCCGCAAGAGTGGCATGGCTCATTATAAAGTGTAGAGGTCGCCATCACAGTAAAATTAAAGCTAATGTTCATGTGTTCCTCACTCACTGCTGCCTCAGACGGTTTGTCTTCACCTACTAGTCTCATTCACACAGTGGAAGACTTCAAGAATCCCAGGGTTTGATGGTCACTGCTGACAAAGGAGATTAGAACTGAATATTAGCTGTGGAGAACTTTCTATATATACTTTGAGAATTACTGACTTTATTGTACTTTTCTTATATTATTTTTCATCTGTCTTAAGTTTCTCAATTTTAAATATTTAAAGTAACATAAATGAGTACCTTTAAGAATTAAAAAAAAATAACTTGTACGTTTTTGCTTCTCTACTTCATCAAATCTTTTCTCCTGCGTGTTTACACTATGAAAAATAATTTTAATTTCTTTGTACATCTATTTTCTATATAGAACAACACATTTAACTGTAGAGAACTACACTCGAACTTTGTTTACAGCAACATTTAGGAGTGGCTGTAGCAGTATCCTAATGTCCATTTGCTTCACCCACAATCTTCCTCAAGAGTGTACGCATGGACAAATGGCTGCTCCATTTGACACATCATTAACAAAAACCCAACATCTGCACTTAACTTTGCCCTTTTGATTGTACTCTTTACATACGGACAAATGATAATGTTGAGTCGCCATTTATCATTTATTCAATGATTATTATTGAATTAAATATACAAGTTAACATATTTATATAATATATGAATAACTGAATAATATTCTAGGTTATAACATAACCCAGAATAATTTCACCGCTCTAACAATTCTGTGTGTTCCGCCTCTCTGTATTCATTCCATTGCAACATCAAAGTAAAATTTGTTTGTAAAACATTGTGTCTACTGGAAATCTCTGTTATTCTGTATCTAGTTTACTAGTACGATGAAAAATTATAAAGTACCTAATCTTGACTCTGAGAAACCATAAAAGCTTAAAGTGCTTTCTGAATCACCAAAGATTAAATTACATTCAGCATAATCTTATTGTTAATACATCTGATTGCTCTCTAATTATATAAAAATAACACAAACTCCCAAATGCTATAAATACAGAAATATATACCCTTGATTATAAGGCAATTTCAACTTATAGAGTTTAAATTTATTTGCCAAGATATATGCTTTAAATTAATAATGAAAACATTTGAATCTAAAGTGCTTCTGTGTTCTGGAGTGTGGACAATGTGCCGGTTGTGCAAGAGCAGGGATAGAGGGCGGGCAGGCTAACAGTGGCGCTGCCTTGGAGTATCAGTCACTCAGACAGTGGGTCTCCACACGTGAATGTCACAGGGCTTGGTGTTTGGCTCCAAATGCTATCTAGTTGACTATATCACAACTGTTTTATTCTAATGTGAGGCTAGATCAAATTAAATTTATTATGCTTTTATGTTTTCTTGCCTGTTATATCTCACTGCTTATACAATGTTTTCAGAATGCAAGATTAGGGCTTTCAAATTAGAGTTCAAAACCTTCTAATCTGAGAAAATTAATTTTATGAATGATTTTAACATCTATATTCTAAAAGGACACCTGCTTTGTCACAGTAAATATATGATTATAGAATAATTTAAAGGGCCTTTGAAAGTTTGCTAAAAATCAGTGAACTCTACCAATAAAAACAGACAATATGCTGAGGGGATTCAAAGTAGGTTAAGATATCAAAATATAAATTCCATTTTAAACAGATTCTTGTACTAAATTTAGGATTTTAGCATTTTAACACTGATAAATAGTGCTGTGGGGTTCCTCAATCAGATAGGAACACCTGTTAGTAAGGCTCAAATACCTGAATTAAAAAGCAGTTTTGATATTTCAGTTATTAGATTAAAATCAGAAACCTTTAAACAGACAGTAATTTATGTGGGCTTCTTTGTGTGGGGGACGTTTAAAACGTAAATCGACTCAGTTTGATTCTTGAAAGCTTCCAAATTGAAAACTTTAAGTGTCTGTATGTTGGCCACAAGGTGCAATTTTATTCCATATCAAATAGAGAAGTAAAAAAGTAGACTATGATATCATGCTGTTAAGACGTAATGAGAATATTTAACAATTCTTTTAAATAAACTCTTAAATGGAAATCTTCATAAATGATAAAAATATTCTGATGGTATGGTTTGACCTTTATAGTCACATAAGAGAGAGGAATCCAATTCATTATTCATCCAGGTATTGCCTATTATAAAATAATAGTGGCTCTGAGCTTTCTATACACTCATGAGGAAGATCTGCATGCAGCCCAGTCTCTCTAATGTTAACGTGAGCTTACCAAAACCAATAACCTTAATGATAAACAGCACACAAAGATGGTTTTTAATTGATGGAAACTAAAGGTGTTTTAGGAATGTTGTGTGAGGGGTTAGGGAAGTGGCTGAGACAATTAAATGCCTGCAGTGTAAGCATGGGGACCTAAGTTCAGATCACAGGCACCCCAGGAAACTCCAGGCATGATGAAGTATATCTGAAAATGGTGGGGACTGGCTGTGTAGAAACAGGCTCAGAAATATCCCCACTCAGACAGTCTAGCCAATCAGTGAGCCCTGGGTTCTGTGAGTGTTCTTGTTTAAAAAAAAATGGAGAAAACAGTGAAAGATGCCCAATGCCAACTTTAGCTGCTACATGTATTATTATCATCATCATCATCATCATCATCATCATCATCATCATTTTATCATCATTATTACTTGGAAGTATTGCATATAAAGAATTTCTCTCACTTATATTAAAGTATTAAAATATTTTAAATTAAAACATGTTTTACTTCTATAAATAATGTAAAAAGTATCTCTAATCTCTGGTTCTTAGGAAAAAAATTGAAGCATAAACTTCTACTTACAAGTTCTTCTGAGACAGCCATATGAAATATTTACTAGAGATCAGACAGAGAAACTCCTTCTAAGTCAAAAGATTTTATTTGCAATTTGAACTTTCCAAATAGGATAACGCCACACACACATTTATTTTACTGAAATTGAGGCTTCAAATCTAAGCAATACTCTGCTCGCTCTATGTGCTGGGGAGCAGAAGATACATTGATGGGTGAGTTTTAACAGTGTGAATTGAAAAGACACTGGAAACGGATAGACAAAAAGAGAAGTAACGAATATTTTTGAGTGGATTCTGAAACAGGGCTGCACAGTAATGAGTAAACATTAAAAATAGGTTAGGAGAACATCAGTGAAATTGGTCAATCTTAAAATACTTTCCACTTCTTTCTAAGCTCAATTCTTTCTGTGCTTAAAAGAAAAGTAATGTGTCAGTTCTGTTTTTTGGAAGGACTGAGGCTGGTCCTGAGACCTAAAGCAAGGCCTGAAACTCACCAAACCATCTCCAGATGGCTTTCTCTATGCCTCAGTCTGTGCCACAATGCACTGCCCTTTCCCATAGGGCTCTGAAATTTGGATCTTTTGCAAATGTGCATATCCTTAGGTTGGGAGAAATGAGTTTGTAAGGTGTGTGCATTTCAGAATACTATGCAGCTACAGAGTGCTTGAGTATAAGCAAATCACAAGAAGAGACAATCCAACTCATGGACAGCAGCCAGCGCTTTTTGCAACCCTTGGAATTCCCCACAATTCTGCTTCACATGAGAGTCCCATACAAGGAATGAGAGCCAGAGCTCTGGGTGACCATCTGAAAGGCAAAGAAACTTTCAGGGTCACTTGCATATGAGTAATGTAATATTATAGCAAAATTCTTTGGGAAAATAAATAAAAGATTAACTGAGTCAGAATCAATTCGAAATTTAGTTCTGGTCTATGCTGTGAACTGAATTCTACACAGTACTTATATGAAGCACACAGTCTAAAATTATATCAGAAAAACATAAATATAAATAGGCAATTTTCAAATATTTCTCATGTGTACTTTTCATTATTTAAGAATATATTGGGTTGCAAAAGTTTTACAAATAAGCATGGATATTTTTGTAATGTATATGATGTAAAAGAAGAAAAAACAATTATTTGTTATACAATAAACCCGTTTCATGAATTTATCTTTTTGAAATATTTATTTAATCGTTTATTCCTGTGTGTGTGTGTGTGTGTGTGTGTGTGTGTGTGTGTGTGTGTATGCCATGCATAGTGAGACTGCCTGCAGAAGTCAGAAGGGGGTGTCAGAGTCATCCAAACTAGGTTTTGGGAACTGAACTCAGATCCTTTGCAAAAGCATCAAGTCTTCATATCCACAGAACCCTTAGGAAGTACTTTAATTTCAGTTAAGTTGCCAAAAATTAGAATGCATATGCAAACTGGCAATTATAAGGTGTGCATTCCAAATATTTGCATGTTTGTAAGAATCCAAAGACTCAACCCCTCCTTTCAAAGAAAATGTTGAAATATACAAAAGTAGCGATGGTTTGGTTGAAGTTGGAAAAGTTAGTAAAGTAAAAAAAAAAAAAATGCTGTTTTCTCATTTCGTCTATTAACAACACGCCCCCACGACCCTTGCGACACACACACACACACACACACACACACACACACACCATACTCAATTGTCTTCAAGACCAATTTGCTGGGTTTCTTTCAAGCTGTCCCCTTCCCCTAGCCTCCCTGAGTCATTCCAGTGTAGAAGAATAGGATGGTCTCCCATCCTCCCTATGCCCACGCACCATCACCACAATCTTCTGTGAAGTGCTAACTGCCCGAAACTTTTTTCTTTTTGCATATTCCAAACTCTGCAATAAGAGCCATTAAAAAAAAAAACTCATTTCATTTCAGTTTATAAAGTAAACAAAATTGAAAAGATGCCACTGATAGTGAACTAGAAACCGAAAATACTGTCCTTCTAGGTGACTTTACACCTTGTTATATAAATACTCCATCAATTAACTCTTCTTATCAAAATGCTTTCTTTGAACCTGGAGTCAGCATCTATGGCCAGATTACATGGGAAAAGACAAAACTATACTGTATTTTCTGATTATATCCTTCAAGTATTTCTTCTAAAAAGTACACTGTGGAGATATGGTTTATAAATATTCTCTACATTTATGTATTTCTTGTGGGATTCAAAATATTTAAATCGTATTTTAAACATTATTTCAGAAAATGAGTTTGGAAATAGCACCAGGAATTTCATCTAGAAATACAAAAATAGATAAAAACAGTTAAATGGAAAATGCATTGGGAAAGATTGGTGGATGGACGGCTGGGAGCATTTCAAAGGTGAATTGGGCAGGGAGTAGTGAGAAAAATCACTCATATAATGCCGTGATAATTCCTTGGGAGAGACTCTGGATGCATTAAACCAAATGGGAAGGACGAGGATACAGACCTATGCTAGCACCTGAAGGATAAGAGGTAATTAGAAAGGTCAAAGTGGAAAGGTCAAGAGGAGAATGTTAAAAATTACATCCTAGGAGAACAATGGACAGAGGTTTGGAACTTATTTTTTATCACATTGTCAGTTAGATACACTGAACAGCCAATAGTACTAAACCTTAGAACCTTGGTGGTGTCGGTTCCAGAGACACCAGCCTATGAATCAAACCTTGCTGGAGAAGAATCACTCACTAGGCATGCTAAGGAATGTCACTTGAATGAGAGTGGCAGCAGGCAGTCACGGGAAGCAGGAAACAGGTATCAGGAAGACCTTTGTGTAATCACTGGGGCAGATTTGGATCTCTGAAAGGACAGTCTTGCTGTAGTCTATAAACTTGCCTGAAGGAAAACAAGACCGAAAATAAGGCGCCCATCTCAAAAGCTTTCACAGTGGTCCCAAAGGCTCCAATCCAGGTTGCAGAGGAAAGACTACTGGGAGGAAGGAACAGGTAGATATGAAAGGCATTTAGGAAGCGTATCAATAGGGTACACAATGAACTCCATGAGGTAAAGCAGAACAAGATTCAAGGATGCTATGTCCTGGTCTGCTCAGGATGTGGCCCTCTGAAAGAGGGCACACTTCGGCAGCAAAGATATTTCAGCAAGTGGACTTGGCAAGGGGCACGGTGGAGATGAGGGAGGAAGGGAGGGACTGGGAGGGAATGAGGGATCGGGACACGGCTGGGATACAGAGTTAATAAAATGTAACTGATAAGAAAAAAATAAAATTAAAAAAAATATTTGCTATGCAATCCATGCCTAACCAATGGCGTTGAAATACGAGACTGGGCTGTAATAAAGAGGCATGTGCCGATAGCTCTGGAAAGATTTGGGGAAACTAAGATACATGCAAGTGTGGGAAGTAACTATGCCAGTTCTGGCTGGTTGCACTCAGAAAGAGAACTCCAGGATTCATAAGTGGGAATCCTCCTAACGATAAGTGCCCAAGTGACCATTAAGTGGTTTGCTGGAGTGGAGATGAGGAGAGAGCTCTTGGGAGAAAGCACTAGGCGCTCCCCTCACCCCGTGGTTCCCTGGGAATAGCTGCAGAACACCTGTACCCGAGGAGCCTTCCACGCACACAGGAGCTCATCGTGAGAGCCTGTGAGAGCAAAGCGGTTAAGCTGGCTGCCGTGGGCTGTGGAGGCACCGGTGTTCTCAAAGCGAAGAGATGGCCCACTAGAGCTAAACCAACAGATGTAAGCCTCTCATACAGGACTGCTGCAACCAGAGAGATGAGCTTGATTTATAACACATTCAATTAGCATATTTCTATTCACCACTTTTGTGTTGAATTGAAGCTTAGAACAAAATGCTGACATTGTTAAAACAGTAAAACTATTTTAGTATTTCTATAGATAAGGATTAATAAAGCTGATAGGTAAAACCTATTCTAACTTCAGAGATCGAGTAAAATATAAAGTAGAGAATCTATCTTATCTACTAATAAAATATTTGAGATGCTTATATTCAAAACCTGACTCTGACACTTCCTGGCCGTGAGTCCTTGTTCAACTCAATTAGGCTTTCTAGCCATAAAAGTTCTCATTTGTGTTATAAGAATATTAATAGTCTTTTTTACAAAATGTAAGCAATTTAAAAGCTTTTGTTTTATAGTAATTGGTTGAAGTTTTAGCACTAAAATATTAATCATCAAAATGACAAAGATTATAGAATGTAGAAATTGTAAGCAGAGACGGGATTTCAATCTTAAAAAAGAAATTAAACATAATAGAAAAGGTAATTATGATATGTCAGATCTTAGCAAATGTCATCAGAATAGATTAAGTGGTAAAATCCATTAGTTTAAGCAGCATTTGCCTTTGTCTGTTTTTGTTTATCTTTTCTCATTTATTAGAACAGCGAATTTTGTTTTCCTGCTCTCTTGAATTTGGATGTGGCCATCGATAGGTTCTGGTCAATAAAATACGAGTGGAGGAAGCTCCTAAGGAAAGCATTTAATGTCGAGGGCTCCAGTCTCCAGTTCCCTGCTTTTCCTGTTGTGAGAAACATCGAAAACTGTGGTTGAGTCCGAATCAAATGTATTCAATTAACCTGGTTGTTTCAGCCAAAGATCCCTAAGCCAGCTTCACTGAACACAAACAATAACCGTAATGGGTGCCGTTTGTTGCTTCAACAAACTTTAAACTGTATTACCTGGTAGACTTTTCTATCACAAATGAGACAATAGTGAGAGGAAGAAAGTTCACCTTTCTAAGCCCAGATTAACATATATGGCATCATATATCAAGAAGAAAATAGTAACATTGAGATTGTATATAATAAATTATTGAGAAATTTTGTTCTAATGAACATTGATGAAACAGTGCATTTACCTGTTCATGTTTGTTCATTTTCTTTCATATATGTATATTTAAGGGTTTTTTTAAAATGTGTGTTTATGCACATTGATACATGTTTGTGCTGGCACAGGCATAACACAGTGGCACATGTAAGTCAAAGAACACCCTCAAGTGTCTGACCTTGGGTCCCACCTCATCTGAGGAAAGGTCTGCTCTTTGTTGCTGTGTACCCAGGCTAGATGGGTGACAAGTTTCTGAGGATTCTCTTGTATCAACATTCCTTCTTTCTGTAGGAACCCTGGGATTAGAGATGTCACTACCATGTTCAGCTTTACATGAGCTCTGGGGATTTGAACTCAGGTCCCCGTGCTTCCTCAACAAGGGTGTTAATCACTGAGTTATCTTCCCAGCCCTTAACATAATTTTCTAAGATGTTAGTGTCACATCTCTTCTTTCGTTGTCTTTCCTCGATAAGCACTCATGACCTCAGGGAAAACATGGAGTATACACATAAGCTTAACATAAAAGAACCAATGAAAATAGCACTGTCCTATGTGCACTTAAAAGGATGATGAGGTTATCATTGGGAGTGGAAATGAAATGATCATACAGAATTCAACATTCTTAGTTGGTGGGTGGTTTGATGGATAGTTCTTCTCTAACAAACAAAAGTAGGATTTCTGGAGGAAGTCGGATATTATGACTGAATAAGTAATGGTAGAGGTCCAGAAAATGAGAACTTTCTAGACGTGAATTGAGACTGGAAAGGGGCATGTCTCAGAGACGGTGGTGATTGTAGAAGTGCAGCCTGCCAGCTGGGACCTGTGCTTCTAGGGCGTGAACGTCAGGAAATGAAGAGTGTCACTTTGATACTGTGTGCAGATGATACCCAAGCGGTGGAGTGCGCCTTCCTTCAGGAATGCTTACACAGTTTTCCCATTCTACATTCTAAAGATTTAGGCAGAGAGGTTGCTTTCCACCTGTGGCAGCATTTGAGTCTCAGAACTGCCCCTGACACTGAGTGTCTTGAACTGAAAATGAGCAAGTAGAGAGACAGCTACAAAAATTCAGAGTGCTTCTCAAGGATGAGAGGCTGCCAGAGAAAGGAGTGTGTAGGAAGCCTGAGCTGACAGTTTAAGAGAGTGTCTACCCATTCACCACCTATGGCAAGAGGGATCCCTTTGAACTGCTAATTGGCTCAGTTAATCTTCACTGCTTAAAACACTCTCACACCTTCCTCTTTCTTTTGAATCGAAAACCTTGAAGCACTTCAGGATAATGAGATAAAACAACAAACCATAAGACTGTAAATAACATGAAGCTTGGCCCCTATCCAGCTGTCCTCTCCCTTCATCCAGCTCTGCAGAGCCGCCTGGAGCCATGGCTACCTCTTTCTCCCTTTCTCCCAGTTGACAATTTCATACATCTGAGTACCTTCACAGAGAATGTCCTCCTTTCCTTTTTTCGTTAAATTCACTTCTCGTTTTCCAGCCACATCTTGCAGTCCACTTTTTATGAAGTTATAGAATGAGACCCTCCTGCAGTGGGTGGCGTGCCATTTAGTATCTGTTTTTGGAGCAATTGTCAGAGTAATTGTTTATACGTGAGTTATTAACAGATGTCTGTTTTCCTTGATAGGACCTAAACACCATGAAGACAAGAGACCACATGTTATTATAATTAAGCTTGCTTCATCAGTGCTCACTGACATGTTAAGCAGACCAAACAAAGACTTCTCGTGCATTTGGGTGAATTAATTAAAACTGCAGAATGGGACAATGAAGTGAAAATGGACCAGTATGCTTGTTGAGTATAGCTCCAAATTCATCATTAAAGAAAACGTATTGGGTTGGGTATAGATGGGAGAGGCAGTCTTTAAAATCTGCAGGAAAGAAAACTACATCACAGCAACTCTCTTGAGAATTTCATCTTGCCAATGTGCACAGAGAAACTATAGCACTGAACTTTGAGAAACTATGAAGAAAGAGCTTAGTAACTTTTGGCCTAATTCAGATCTTAGATGGTATACCATTCTGAGTATCCACATTGTTTTTAACTGATCCTTCAGAACATATAGGCCATTTTTGCTGGTTACATTTTGAAGAGGTCTTAGTGTTCTTTTTTCCCCAGTAGCTATGAATATTAAATAACATTTCTAATGATTTAGAATGCATAAATGTCTCATGTTGTCTTTTGATCATCAACTATTATGGAAAATAAGAGTACAAATTTGGGAGATAGGGCAAGATGCACTACATGGACCTTGATACAACAAGAAAGGTTTTATTTGAAATCATCAAATATCTTTCTGGGGTTGTTTTATATGTGCCAGCTTGCATCTACTATAAAGAGAGAACGGATTAGGGAAAAATACAGTGCTGGCTTTACAGTAATTTGAATCAACCTTCTGTGAATCCTGTAAAGTTATTTGGAAAGTTTAATGATGTCAGTATCTAAATCATTCTATCTAGGCTTCATAATGGGAGTCAGTGCTCAGAACTTAAGTGTGAGTGATTCGTGTTTTTTTCAAGATTAATTCTTATAGATATGGACTCTGATCACCACGGAGCTATACATTTTAAGTCAAAATATTAAAAGTTTTTATTTTATAAACAAACATTGTTTAAAAAATCAAATATTTTAGCTTTTCACGAGAAAGTTTGTTATGATTTCAAAAAAGAACAACAGAGAGTGATTGCATTAATGAAGCATTCAAGTAGGAAGGATAATATATGTGCAGTGAAAGCACCACAAGACATTTGCCTCAACTGTCTTCATAGCAGCTTTGTTTGTAGTAGCCACAAACTGAAAACAACCTAGATGGCCCTCAACTGAAGAAAAGATAAAGAAAATGTGGTACATTTACACAATGCAATGCTACTCGGCTAATCAAAACAAGGAAATCATGAAATGTGCAGGCAAACAGATGGAACGAGAAAATTTTTTCCAAATTGAGGTAACCCAGACCCAGAAAGACACAAATTATATGTACTCACTTAAGATATTAGCAGTAAAGTACAAGATAACCATGCTAACAATCCACAGACCCAAAGAAGCTAAGCAACCAGGAGGATTAAAGAGAGGATGCTTGGATCTTTCAGAAGGGGAAATAAAATAGACATTTGAAGTAGATGGAAGGAGGGAACTCAGTAGGAAAGGGAGTGGGGAGGGTTACAGGGATGGAGATAAGGTGTAGGGACGGGAGAAAGGACTAGAAAAGAGAACAGAAATTGGTAGGGGAGGACATCTCTGGGACAGGGAAGGCTCCTGGGAGTCTGTGCAGGTGACCTTAGCTGAGGCTCCTAGCAGCAGAGCATATGGAGCCTGAAGTTCCCACTTTGTGTAGCCAGGTGGGACATTCAGTGGAGGGAGGGGGCATCAACCCACCCATAAAACTTTCTATGTAAGATTGGTCTCACCTACAAGAAGTGTAGGGATAAAAATGGAGCAGAGATTGAAGGAATGGCAAACCAATGACAGGGCCAAATTGAGACCCACCCCATGGAGAAAGCCAACCTCAGACACTATTAATGATACTCGGCTGTATGCAGACAGTAGAATAGCATAACTGTCTTCTGAGAGGCTTCATCCAGCAGCTGATGGAAACAGACGGAGAGACCCACAGCCAAACAATAGGCCTGCTCAGAAAGTTTTGTGAAAGAGTGGGCAGAAAGATTAAGGGAGCTGGAAGGATCAAGGACACCACCAAAAGACCTACAAAATAAACTAACCTGGCTTCATGAGGGTATCCAGAGACTGAACCACCAACTAAGGAACATGCATGGGCTGGAACTAGGCTCCTTACACGTATGTAGCAGATGTGAAGTCTGGTCATCATATGGGTCCCTGACAATCGGAGTAGGGGCTGTCTCCGACTCTGTTGCCTGCCTTAGTATCTCTTTCCCCTAGCTGGGCTTCCTTGTCTGGCCTCAGTGAGAGAGGATTGCTTAGTCCTGCTACAACTTGAGGTGCCAGGATGGGTTGGCACCCCTTGGAGCGCTCCTACCTCTCTGAGAAGAAGGAAGAGGAGAATGGGGTGGAGGTTGCATGAGGGTGAGACTGGGATGAGAGGAGGGAGACACCTGGAATCAGGCTGTAAGTGATTAAATAAATGTATAAATGGAGATTTTTCTTATTTTTAGTTTGGGGAACATTTACTACAAGCTATAAATTTGTAAATATTAAATATGGTGAGTGTGGCATGGCATGTTTTGGAATATAAGCGTCCTTGAGAACTCAAACCTGAAGAACAATCAGAACAGGACTTCACGCTGTGAAATATTTTAAACATGTTTTGTACTTTTCTCACACTGAGAGTATGTTTCTTATTTTATATCTGGGTAGGTGAATGGTATTAAATTTATTTACATAAAGGTTGTGTGAAGTATTTATCATTCATTTTGCCTACATTGAAAAACACTTGTTTTATTCTAAAACAGACCTCAAAATCTTAGAAAATGCAGATTTAAAAATATGGATGTACTGGGCACAGCAAGCTGTCTTACAAGTCTTACGAGCAGCTGGTCTTTCAGAGTCGAGCCATGTGTCTTTTCGGGTACCACAGACCACCCTCCTTATTTTCACTTTTCCTAGAAGCTAACGTCTAAAAAGAAGTGATTCGGTAAGCTGCTTGAAAGGAAGACTGATTTAAGAAAACATTTCTCAAGGAAATCTTGGAAGGAGAAACTGTAAGTGCTAACCTATCTTAGTCCCAGATCTTACAAGTAATGAACTTCTCTCAAAAGACCACAGGTTCCCAAGGCCGCCCAACTTTACTTCTCTGTGACACAGAACAACAGGAAACTGAGAAGAGTTTTGTAATTTAAGGAAATTTTCTGAAAATGGTTTGGTTTAAATGATGCTATGTGGAGACCATGATTGATAAATGAGGTTTCAGAGTTCACTATATACCTTAACCAGAAGTACCTGCCTGGCATCATATGTGCATATATACATGTATATATGATACATAGGATATAAATACAGTGGTGTAATAACTTTCATATATAAAACATAAGAATGCTCAAGAAAGACTTAAAATTTTCTATCTACAAAACATTGAATTTAAACTTTGAATAAAGGTCTATCAGTTTGGCTGGTTTCGGGCCAGTATTTCGAAGACAGTATTTTCAAATTTTTTATTTCATTATTATTCATTACAATTTATTCACTTTGTATCCCAGATGTGGCCCTTCCCTTGTCTCCTCCCAATCCCATCTTCCCTCCCTCTTCTACCTTTATGCCCCTCTTCTAATCCACGGATAGGGGATGTCTTCCTCTCCTAGCTGTCCATAGCCAAGCAGGTCTCATCAGGACTGGTTGCCACTGTCTTCCCTTGTGGACTGGCAAGGCTGTACACTCCCCCACGTGAGGTGATCAGAGAGCCTGCCAGTTCACACCAGAGACAGCCCCTGCTCCCCTTACTAGGCCATTCACTTGGAGACTGAGTCTATGGACTACATCTGAGAAGGGGTTTTAGGTCCACTCAATGCATAATCCTTGGTTGGGGTATCAGTCTCTGCAGGGGTCCAGGGCCCAGGGCCCAGGGCCCAGGGCCCAGGACCCAGGTTTTTCTTTTTTTTTTTTTTTCTTTTTTTGGCTCTGTTGGTCTCCTTTTGGAGCTCCTGTCCCCTCCATGTGTTTCTAACTTCCCTTCTTTCCAAAAACTCCACCTCCATCAGTAAAGTTTCGAGAGGCCCTCTGTGGTATGCTCCTGTCCTATTCCCTGTCTTCTCCTCCTTCCAATGTCTACCACATTTGCCCTTTAGAATGAGGACTCAACATCTTCCCTAGGGTCTTCGTATGTTAGCTTCCTTAGAAGGATAGATTTTATTAGCTTTTTTAGGTGTACAGACTTTAGTATGTTTATCCTATATGTCTAATATCCACTTATAAGTGAGTATATACCTTGTGTGTCTTTCAGCTTCTGGGATACCTCGCCCAAGCTGGTCTTTTTAGTTCCCACCATTTGCCTGCAAATTTCATGATTTCCTTGTTTTTAATTGCTGAGTAGTATTCCATTGTGTAAATGTACCACAATTTCTGTATCCATTCCTCCATTGATGGTCTTTTGTGTTATTTTTAGATTCTGACTATTACAAATAAAGCTGCTACAAACATGGTTGAGCAATTGTCCTTGCTGTGTACTTGAGCATTTTTTTGGATATATGCCTAGGAGTGACATAGCTGGATCTTGAGGAAGCACTATTCCTAATTGTCTGAGAAAGCGCCAGATTGATTTCCAAAGTGGTTGTACAAGTTTACATTCCCACCAGCAATGGAGAAGGGTTCCCCTTTCTTCATAACCTCTCCAGCATGTGTTGTCACTTGAGTTTTTGATCTTAGCCATTCTGATGGATGTAAGGTGAAATCTCAGGGTTGTTTTGATTTGCATTTCCCTGATGACTAAAGACATTGAACATTTCTTTCAGTGTTGCTCTGCCATTTTATATTCCTCTATTGAGAATTCTCTGTTTAGTTCTGTACCCCATTTTTAATTGGATTACTTTGTTTGTTGGTGTTTAACTTAACTTCTGTATATATTCTGGAAATTAGCCTTCTGTGAGATATAGGGTTGGTGAAGATCCTTTCCCAGCCTGTCGTTTTGTTCTGATGACAGTGTCCTTTGCTTTACAAAAGCTTTTCAGTTTTATGAGGTTCCATTTATTGATTGTTTTTTCTTAGAGGCTGTGCTGTTGGTTTTCTGTTAAGGAAGTTATCTCCTGTGACAATGAGTTCAAGGCTCTTCTCTACTTTTTTTCTAACAGATTTAGTGAGTCTGGTTTTATATCGAGGTTTTTGATCCACTTGGACTTTATTTTTGTGCAGGGTGATAAATATGGATCTATTTGCATTTTTCTACATATGGATATCCAGTTTGACGAGCACATTTGTTGAAGATCCTATCTTTTTTCAATTGTTTTGGCTTCTTTGTCCAAAATCAAGTATCTGTAGGTGTGTGGGTTTATTTCTGGGTCTTCAATTCGATTCCATTGATTCTCCAGATTGTCTCTTTGCCAATACCATGTAGTTTTTATTACTGTTGTTCTACAGTACAGCTTGAGATCAGGATGGAGCTATCTCCAGAAGATCTGGAGCTATCTCCAGAAGATCTGGAGCTATCTCCAGAAGATCTGTTATTGTACAGGATTGTTTTAGCTATTGTGATTTGTTTTGTTTTGTTTTTCCATATGAAATTGAGAATTGTTCTTTCAAGTTCTATGAAGAATTGTGTTGGTATTTTAATGGGAAGTGCATTGAATCTGTAGATTGCTTTTGGCAGGATGGCCATTTTCACTAGATTAATCCTACTGAGCCATGAGCAAAGGACATCTTTCCATCTTCTGATATCTCAACGACAGCATTTTTATTAAAAAGGATAATTTATAAAACAAATGAAATAAAGGTATCCATAATTATTACTTAATTTTACTTACCTTTAGATTCAATTCACATATAATTTTGTCCAAACATAACTAGAATATATGTATATATATATATATACATAACATTTGTTTTTTCAGGACAGAGTTTCTTTGTGTATCCCTAGATGTTGTGGACTCACTTTGTAAGCCAGGCTGGCCTGGAACATCTCAGAGATCCACATGTTTCTGCCTCTTAAATGCTGGAACTAAAAACATGTGCCACCATACCTGGCTGACTAGCAGAATTGTTATACTAAAAAATACGATGATAACAGTGTAAATTATTCAGTTACAATGTGTGTGTGTGTGTGTGTGTATTAGTGAGTAAGCATTGCTCCACTTCTAATTTTGTCTTGTCTTTATTAAATGTAAGCAGGGTCTTTTGTGTAAAAGGAATTCCATTTAAGTAGTGCTGTGCTCTTTGAAGAAGCACTGTGTGTTTTAATTAAGGTCTTACCATGACAAATGAACCTCTTTAGGGTTTATTAAAATTTATATTTTGATCTTCATTTCTACAGCTTTTTCATTGTAAATCTCAACAAACAGTTAAATTATAAGTTTTGTCTTTCCACAAATTATTACTGCTGCATCCTTTTTATCTCTTTCTGTACCCTCAACTCATTGCGATTCATTTTCCAATGAGACTCTTGAAGTTGCTTCCAGGAGATTCCTTACTTGGAGTGCTGTTTTATCTGTTACTGCTTATATGAGTCATGTACAAGGACTCTTGTCTAGCGTTTGAAATACAGGTTTTATATATTCTTCCAATTTCCTAGAGGTTGAAGAAACAGGATAGACTGAAACCCAGACTGGGTTAGAATTTGAGATCCTACCATCTCTTGAGTTCTTAGGGGTTAATTTTTTATAATGTTTGTTAATTTTGATTTTTTATTTGCTTCTGTATTTTATTGTGTGTCTCAATCCATTATATGAAGCTTTTGATAGATTGCTGTAATGTGTTTGTTCTCTTTATGTAATGTTTGTGTTTTATCATTGGTAACAACAACATAGGGGTTTAACGAGATGAACTCTGCAGTTGCTCATTTATCTGTGTTTGATGAGATTGAAAAGCAAATAGAAAATGTCCACTTAAAACCTTGTACACCTCGAGCCAACCCCTAACACGATAGTCTGCTATGTTTACAGACAGGAGCAGAGCATAACAGTCCTCTGAGATTCCTGCCCAGAAGCTGATGAAAAGAGATGCTCAGAATCACAGCCAAGCATTAAGCAGAGCTCGGAGAGTCCTGGAGTGTGTATGTGTTGGGGGTGGGGATGACTGAAGAATGAGGAGAGGACAGGGACTCCACAAGAGGACCAACAGGGTCAAGTAACCTAGACCGAGGAATGCTTGCAGACACAAAGGCACCAACCAAGGAACATGCATTCCTGGCCCTGACCCCCTACACATGTGTAGATGATGGGCAGTTTGATCTTCCTGAGGATCTCCTAGTAAGCTGAGTGGATGCTGCTTATGGCATGGACTCTGCCTGCTATTGCTCGCTTCCCCCTAGTGGGGCTGCCTTGCCTGGTCTCAGTGTATATGGAAATAAGCTCAGGCCTGATATGACTTGATATGGTGGGGTGGGGTGGTTGGGGGCCTGGGTGCCCCCTGGGGAGGAAAGACAGGGAAAGAAGATGGAAATGGAGGAGAGGAGTCAGGGGTCTATGATCGGGATGTAAGGTGAATATATAAATTAAAACAAAGGGAAAAAAAAAGTTTGTACAACTCCCTGAAGAGTCTCAAAGGTCAGGAATCTGCTGAACTTCTTCAGTCAGTATAAAAAACCAGTTTTTCACAAAAGTTAAGTATTTCACCAACTACTTAAATTTTACAACTGTAATTTCTTGTACATAATTAATCTAAAAAGAATTTCTTTGTGTCTAAAATAATCTTTCACATCTATCTAACAAGCTGAATTACTCTTTTTACATGAGTTTCTGTGAGTATCGTTTATAAGTAAATTTAGTTCATTATAGTTTGAAGATAACTTGTTACAGGTATATTTTCATTTCTTCACTTTCTTTACTTAGTAAGTAATATTCCCTTTATATTGTTTTTGTTTCAATGACTTTTACTGTTTCTGGTTAGTATTATAAAAGGGTTTTAATTTCACAACAACACCCTCATTAGCTGGCTTTACTTGGGTTGTCATAAGCTAAACTGAAGATGTTGAGGGCAGGGGGAGATAGAGATAGCTAAGTTGCTAAGTCTACTACACTATATGAGTTTGGATCCCAGAACCCGTGCAAAAGCCAGGCATGGCTGTGCATATCTGTAATTCCAGTTTTAGGAGATGAGACAGGCGGATCTTCATCTCTCTGGTCAGTCATCCTTGCCCATTGGTGAGCTCTGGGTTCAGAGACAAAGTTCCTCTCAAAAGATGTAGTTGGAAATGGTGGAAGAAGACATGCGCAAAGACTTCTGGCCTTTATATCCACTGGCACATGGAGATACATGCATTTCCTCGCTCATGCGTGTACACACATGCATGCATATATTCAAGATGTTGTTTAGACATGTACTTGCTTCCCAGTATACCCTCTGAGTGGACTGAGGAAAATTCTGCTTGTTTGTAGCATCCTCTGTCTGGTTACAGCAGGACCGGGCTTCCTGCTACGGACCGTCACCTGGCAGCTCCTCGCAGCTTTCGTGGACCACACACTTTCAGCACCGTGATGCCCTTCCGCCCATGCTCCTGCTACAATGTTTTCCGTTTACCTGATGATTTCTATTCGTCACCCCGGTGTTAAAGAGATCACGTGATTGGGTCAGGGACATCATCTTACGCACCTCGCTTAAGGTGAGCAATACAGATCCTTCTTGGCAGCATCTGAACTGATTTAGGCAAAACTCAAGAGTCTGTATAATGTCTGAGACAGAAATCTCTAGGGTTGCACAGAATTTTGCCTCCTACATCTCTATGTGTAGAATATTTACTTTGGTTACCTTCATTTTCCTTATTTTGCAGATGTGAATTTTCATTGTGCATATTTTTGTGTATTCTCAACTTTTTGATGTATTCTGACTTGAGATTCTGTATCCTGGCATACACTCTTTGGCTTAAGAGTTCCTTAGTTATTATTTTTGGTTCTTCTGAGACTTAATTTATTCTGTAAGTAATGCTTTTGTTATTAAAGTTAATTTTTATTTCACAGAAACTGAGAGGATTGGCATGGTTTATTCTTTCTCTTTTGAGAATTTTTGGAGACGCAGAATATAATCAATATTTATTAATGCCTTATGAATATTTGACTAGTTTAAAAATGTATATATTTTCTGCCTAGGAGCTACAGTGCTAATTATATTATTCGTTTTCTCAATTTCCTCATTTGAGTTCTGACTGTTTTGATCATGATGTGAAAGTTTCAAAAATAATGATGTTTTCCCATTTGTCCTTATTTTGCAAGGTTTTGCTGAATATAGTTTAAGCTTTTTTCCTTGTCTTAGAAATGTTTTTGAGGATCCTGTATACAGCCTGATAATACGGTAAGGAAATTCTGTGGTAAATATGATAATGATGTTTATGATCATTGCTATAACACTAATAATTCCAGATGTATGAAGTCAATAGAGGGCCAGGATTAACAAGTGATGCAGAAAGACAGGAAGTGACTTACTGGAGTGGGGGGGGGGCAGAAGTAAGTAGGCAAAGCCTCTTTAAAAGGCACCTTCATGCTGGCATGGCTCGGGCCTGTTTGAAAGGCTCAGATCCATGAGCATGTAATTCTCACGGAAAGATGGACAGCTAGAACTGATGTGTAAATCCTGTAGTTCATAGGATACATGCCTGGAGACTGGAGCTCTAAAACAAAGGAAGGAAGTCTGTCTTCCAACTTTCTCAAAGGCACATTTGCCTTTTCTCTAGTTTTGTTCTCTGGGTCCCAGCTAACTGGACAATGATCATCCATAGTGAGGAAGGGCCTTCCTTAACAGGCTGCTTCAAATTCGAGAACACCTTCCTTGGTTAAACCCTCACAGTCTCACCTAGATGCAATGCCTTGTCAGACCTCAAAATAGTCCCTAATCCAAGCAAGTAGACATCTAAAATAAGCTTTTGTTTTCACTTTTCTTTCAAAATATACATAATTTTATAAATTTTGTTTGTAGTGCTTAGCAGCTTCAGAGCCTGGAGTGTTTTATATGCCTTGCTTTGCAATTCAAATGATTGTTTTAGCACTAGTCTTTATCCTTTAACTTTGGCTGAACTCAGTTCCACTCCCTACTTTGTGGTTTAAATTTATTCTATCAAATTATTGTGTAATCTCTACTTAACTGTGACTATTTGGGGCTATATTGTCCAAATGTTTTCAGACCTTCAGAAATGTTATTTTACCATTATAAAATAAAAAAATAGAATTTGTATAATAGCTCACTCAGGATGATCTTTTCTAGTTCCTACCATTTGCCTGCAAATTTTATGGTTTCCTTGTTTTTAATTGTTGAGTAGTATTCCATTGTGTAAATGCACCACAATTTCTGTATTCATTCCTCAATTGAGGGACATGTTGGTTATTTCCAGATTCTGTCTATTACGAATAAAGCTGCTATGAATATGGTTGAACAAATGTAGCAGAAAGACACACATGGTATATATTCACTTATAAGTGGATATTACACATATAATATAGGATAATCAAACTAAAATCTGTACACTTAAAGTACCTAAGCAAGAAGGAGGGTCCTCCATTCAGAAAGGCAAATAGGATAGACATAAGAAGAAGGTGAAAACAAGAAACAAGACAGGAGCCTATCACAGAGGGTTTCTGAAAGACTCTACCCAGCAGGGTATTAAAGCAGATGCTGAGATTCATTCTCAAATTTGGGCAGAGTTCAGGGAATCTTATGAAAGAAGGGGGAGATAGAAAGACCTGGAAGGGTCTGGAGCTCCACAAGGAGAACCATAGAACCAAAAAATCTGGGCACAGGATTCTTTTCAGAGACATTAAATTCAAACAAGGACCATGCATGGAGATAACCTAGAATCCCTGCACAGATGTAGCCCATGGCAGCTCAGTCTCCAAGTGCTTTTCCTAGTAAGGAACAGGGACTGTCTCTGACATGAACTCAGTGGTTGGCCTTTTGATTACCTACCTCTGAGGGAGGAACAGCCTTACCACAGAGGAAGACTATGAAAGACAGTCCTGATGAGACCTGATAGGCTAGAGTCAGTTAAAGGGGAGGCGGACCTACTCTATCAGTGGACTGGGGAAGGGGAATGGGTGGAAATGAGGGAAGGAGGGCAGCATTAGGAAAGGATGAGGATGGGGCTACAGCTGGGATACAAGGTTAATAAATAAAAAATTATATTAAGAATAATGGAATTTCACAGTTTACTCTGAAAGTGTCACAAAAACAAAACTGTATGAATTAACATTTAAACAATAAACAAATGACTTTGTATTGACTTAAGAATAATATCTATTGTATGATCCCATCCCTGTTGTATTAGTCAGGGTCTTATAGATAACCAGAATTGATGGAATGAATGTTATGAAAAAGAAATTTACTAGATTGTCTTGCATGTTGGAATAATCCAATAATGCTCACTGAACACTAGAGAGACTGAGAATCCAATGGCTGCTGAGATTTCTAGGATCCGTAGAAGTCTGAATCCGGTTCAGAAGGTCTGAAAGATTCTTAGAAATACACTCATCTCTAGTCCATGTAGGATTGGAGAGGAAGATATTCAGTCAGAGAAGGATGGTGGTAGCAGCAGCAGAAACAACAATGGCATGTGTTCACTTGCTGGCAAAGAGTAAGTTAGAATTGGAAAAGCAATGCTGTTCTTCTTTAGACCTCCTTATATCCAGGCTACTACCAGAAGAGAACAGCCAACCTTGGAGGGAGTCTTTGCAATCTCTTAATCATTACAGAAACTATCATAGACAATCCTGGAGACATGCCTTTTAAGTGATTCCTTGTTCAATAAAGTTGACAATCAAGACTGAACATTCCAAGTGTTTAAAGCACTGGACACATTTTAATGAAATCACACTTTTAAACTTGTTTTACGGAGGCAACAATGTTCATTTGAGTAAAGCCAAACTGATTATCGAATTGTTTCCATTTGATAGTCTGACCTAACTCTGGGTATATTTTAACTATGAAACAGGAGCCCTTCATTACTGAAGAAGGCTTATTTTCCTTCTTTATAACTAATTTTTCCTTCTTATAACCACTAATGAAGACTCCACAGTTCTTGCATTATGCAGTCACATATGTTATTCTTCAGATTATAATATTTATATCCCTCTTAGTGATATGTTAAATCCTACTTAAACTTCAGTATTTGGCTTAAGCCATTATATCTTTGGACAGACTTTTTCTATTCTTGTCCCCAACCCAACCTCAGGTTAATGGCCTTTTTCCTGACTACCACAGCAGGAGCATTCCTTCCACCAAATGACCAGAAATTCCACTGACCTTGAGGTTCATGAAGGGAATGAGCCTTGTCCCTTCTGGTTTTAGCAGTCTGGAATCATTCCTGTAATTGGTGTGTGTGTTTTATTAAACAGGCATGTGTCATTTATTAATTTCTCAAGTATCAGTGCATATTTTGGCTAAAGAAATTTCAGTTTATATTTATAAAGTACATGATGCCATTTTCTAATTTAAAATATGAAAAAAGTGAGTCATCATGTACACAATAAGTTCTGTTGAATAATATGAGTCAATATTGATTCATCAGATTATAACAGCTACATCACAGATATACAAATGTTAATAATATTGATTCAATGGAGAATGGAGACACAAAAACTCTAATTTATGGTCAATTTTTCTATAGAACTAAATCTATTTAAATAGTAAAGTCTTAGCTAAAGCAACACCTTTTAAAATATAGTATTTCAAGTAAAAATATTGCAAATGAACACAATACTGTATATACCTCTATTCTTTACAAATAATATTTATTAATTAATTTGATCATAATTTCTGGGGTCATAATTCACCACAATCAAGTTGCGGATTAGAATACAGAGGGAAAGGAGGCAGCAAACCGGAGAGACTTAGTGTGAGTGGCCAAAAGATGATGAGCATTGCAAAGATGCTGAGAAAATAACTTGGAAACATAGGTCAAGGATGTCTGTCCTAGACCTGGGTGCATAATGTCAGAGAATCTATGGTGGAGTGATGCCTAAGGAAGCTGGAGCAATGAAGAGGTTATGGCTAGGGAATGGGAAAAGAAGAGAAAAGACAGATGGGGATTGTAAGTAGACTCTTATTTCAGAACCTGAACTACACTACAGAGACAATAAGATGCCACTAAAGGGAATCTAGCATGGACAGGACATAGCCAGACTCCTTTTCTAGAATGATTATATGGTTAAAGTCTGCTGTGGAGACTTCTCAGTGATTCAAATATTTTGTACCCTTTTAGGAACATACGGCTCATAAATAATATTTAATGATTACATATGATCTTGGTGAATACATGTCTATATAATACTCAATCAGACTTTTTGAATTAGCCATTTGTTTATCACTGTGACCATGATAAATTATTAATCAACTTAAAATAGAAAATGTTTATTTTGGCTCATAGGTTGGTTGCCATGGTGGGAAGAAAACAAAGAACGTGTAATTTTGTCTTTTTCATTTATCTTCTTCCATGTTTTTTTTTTTAATCACAAACACTGATGATATAGATTTATAAAAACAGGTTGACAGAGAGACAATGATAAATCATGAATAGAAAGATGATAAATAGATCCTGGCCCACAACTCTTTCATAAGCTCACTGCTTTATGGAGGCCACGCCGGTACAAAAGCACCAGGTAAGACGGACCTGCAGACATCTAATACTTCCTCAGAGCCAGCTAGCTTCCCCAGAAGCACCCCATCCTTCATCTCCATATCCCAGCCCACAACTTCTACAGAAGCCCACTGCTCTACTGAAGGACACATTGGTATCCAGAATACCAGGAAAGACCCACCCACATACATCCAAAGATGCCTCAGAGCCTGCCCATATTCCAAAACTGCACCCCTCCTCTCCTTTCACATTCTAGCCCACAATTTCAGCAGAAGTCTCCTGCTCTACCAGAAGCCACACTGGTATCCAGAACTCCAGAGGTCAAGCAAGCTGTCAAAACTGCAGTGGAGACACCCTACTGGACCTGAGGCCACAGGCCTCACTCCAAAGGACCACACACACACACACACACACACACCACACCACACCAACAACAAAGTAACAAGAAAACAATCATTGGTTAATATTAATTAATATGCTTCAATATCAGTGGATCAATTCCCTGATAAAAAGACATGACCTGACAGAACAGACGTGAAAACAGGATTTACTCAGCTGCATACAAAAGAAACAAACCTCATCATCAATGTAGACAATACCTCAAAGCGAAGGGTTGGAAAATGATTTTCCAAGGAAGTGAACACAAGAAGCCAGCTGGTGTAACAATCCTGATATCTAACAACATACAAATCCAACCAAATTTAATCACAAGAGATGGGGAGGGACATTTCATACTCATCAAAATGACGTCTCAATTCTGAACTTCTATGCCTCAAAGGCAAGAGTACCCACATTTGTAAAAGAAACATTACTAAAGCTTAAATCACACATCAAACCCGCACATTAATAACAGGACACTTCAACATCTCACTCTCACCAATGGGTAGGTCATCCAGACAAAATCTAAACAGAAATAACAGAACTAACAAATGTTATGAATTAAATGGACCTAACAGATATCTTCAGAACATTTTACCGAACACAAAGAATATACCTTCTTCTCTGCACCTCATAGAACTTTCTCCAAAACTGACTGCATAATGGGTCACAAAACAAGTCTCAAAGATACAAAGAAACTGAAAGAAACCTGCTCTATCTGGTCAGAGCAGGATTAAAGCTGGATTTCAACAACAACAGAAAGCCTACAAATGTCACAGAAACTGAACAGCTCTGTTGTGATTGCCTGGGTCAAGGTAGAAATGAAGAAACAAAGAAAGAAATTAGGAGACTTTCTAGAATTCAATGAAAATAAAGACACAGCATACCCAAACTTATGAGACATAATAAAAATAGTACTAAGGGAAAATTCATATCACTCAGTCCCTTCATAAACAAAATAAAGAGATCTCATGCTAGCAACTTAACAGCACCTCTGAAAGCTCTAAAACAACAAAAAAGCAAACACACCCAAGAGGAATAGTCAGCACGAAATAAGCAAATTGAGGGCTGAAAAAAATAAGGTAGAAACAAAGAGAACAATACAAAAATCAATAAAGCAAAGAGTTGGTTCTTTGTGAAAATCAACAAGATAGACCTTTTTTGTATTTTTGAATTATTTATTTTTTATTATTTATTACAATTTATTCACCTTATATCCTGGCTGTGGCCCCTTCCCTTTTCTCCTCCCAATCCTACCTGCCCTCCCTCTTTTACTCTTATGCTCCTCCTCTAGTCTACTGATAGGGAGGTCCTCTTCCCCTTCTATCTGTCCCTATTCTATCAGGTCTTATCAGAACTAGCGACGTTGTATTCTTCTGTAGCCTGGCACACCCCTCCCACCAGGGGAAGATGATCAGAGAGCCTGATGCTAAGGTCATGCCAGAGATAGCCCTTGGACCCCTTACTAGGGAACCCACTTGGAGACTGAGTCTATAAGCTACATCTGAGCAGGGGTTGTAGGTCCTCTTCATGCATTGTCTTTGGTTGGTGTCAAAGATAGACATTTTATCTAAATTAACTAAAAGACAAAGATAAAATATTCAAACTAAGCAAATAAGAAAAGAAACAAACAACAAAAGGACATAAAAAAAGACATTGAGGAAATCTAAAGAATCATTAGGTCTTACTTCAAAAACCTATACTACACAGAATTAAAAAATATGAAAGAAATAGACAATTTTCTTGAGAATACCACCTACCAAATTGTTTTAAATATCAGATAAACAACTTAAATAGACCTATAACCCCTAAGGAAAGAGTAGTCATCAAAAGTCTTACAACAACAACAGCAAAGCCCAAGACCAGATAGTTTTAGCATAGAATTCTATCAGACTTTTTTTTTTAATTTTATTTTTCTTTTTAGTTACATTTTGTTAACTCTGTGTCCCAGCTGTATCCCGCTCCCTCATTCCCTCCCCAACCCCGCACTCCCTCCCTGGTCTCCTCCCTGCCCCTTTCCAAGTCTACTGATAAGGGAGGACCTCCTCCCCTTTCATTTGACCCTGTTTTATCAGGTACCTTCAGGGCTGGCTGCAAAGTCCTCCTCTGTAGCCTAACAGACTGCTCCTCCCCTGGGGGGGGGGGGTGTCAAACAGCCTGCCCTTGAGATCCTGTTAGAAATAGTCCATGTTCCCCTTACTGTGGAAAACTACTTGGTTACTGAGCTACCACGGGCCACATCCGAGCCGAAGTTCTAGGTTATATCCATAGATGGTCCTTGGTTGAGTGTCAGTCTCAGAAAAGGCCCTGTGCCCGGATATATTTGGTCCTTGTAGAGCTCCTATCCTTTCCATATCATACTAACTTCCCTTCTTTCATATGATTCCCTGCACTCTGCCGAGGGTTTGGTTATGAGTCTTAGTGTCTGCTTTGAAACACTGCTAGGTAGAGTCTTTCAGATGCCTTTTGCGGTAGATTCCTGTCATACCTTCAATGCACATCCCATTTGTCTTTCTAAATGAGGATTGATCATCTTCGCCCGTGTCCACTTTCTTGATTATCTTCTTTAGGTGTGTAGATTTCATTATGTTTATCATATCTTGTAGGTCTATATAAGCGAGTATATACCATGTTTGTCTTTCTCCTTCTGGGATACTTCACTCAGAATGATCTTTTCTAGATCCCACTACTTGCCTGAAAATTTCATGAGTTCCTCCTTTTTGATTGCTGAGTAGTATTCCATGACACAAAAACTTCTAATCAGGGAACTCTTACAGTTTATAAACACCTTCATTGCCAAGTGGCTGGATACAAGTTTAACTAAGACAAACAAACAAAAACCCTAGTATCCATCCTATATACAAATGATAATTGGGCTTAGAAAGAATTCAGGAAAAAATATCCCTCACAATAGCCATAAATTATATGACATATCTTGGCATAACTCTAAGTGAAAGACTTGTATGACAATAACTTCAAATCACTGAAGAAAGAAATTGAAGAAGATATGACAATGGAAAAATCTCCCATTCTCATGGATCAGTAGAATTAACGTAGTAAAAATGGCCATCCTACTAAAAGTGGTCTATAGATTCAGTGCAATCACCATCAAAATTCCAACACAATTCTTTACAGACCTTGAAAGAATAATTTGCAATCTCATAAGGAAAAAAAAAAACCTAGGATAGCCAAAACATTCTGTACAATAAAAGCTTCTGAAAGTATCACTATCTCTGACTTAAAGCTCTACTACAAAGCTATAGTAATAAAACCACATGGTATTGGCAACAGACAGGTGGATCAGTTTAATTGAGCTGAAGACCCAGACAAATTCAGACACCTATGGGCACATGACTTTTAATAATAATTTAAAAAGCCAAAATTAAACAATGGAAAAATGAAAACATCTGGTGTTGGCCTAATTGGATGTCTACATGTAGTAGAATGCAAATAGATAACATATTTATCACCCTGCATGAAACTAAAGTCCAAGTGGATCAAAGACCTCAACATAACACTAGGTACGCCGAACCTAAAAGAAAAGAAAGTGGAGAATAGCATTGAATGCATTAGCATACGAGACAACTTTCTGAACAGAATACCAATAGCACAGGCATTAAGATCAACAATGCTTCTGTAAGACAAAGGACACTGTCAATAGGACAAAACAGCACCCAACACAATGGAAAAAGATTTTCACCACCTCCAAATTTGATTTCCAAAATTTATAAAGACTTATATTTATAAAAATCTATAAAAATATATTTTAAAATAAATTTATATATAAATTATTTGTAAAATACAATATATTTATAAAATTTTCCAAAGTATATAAAGAACTCGAAAAACTTGACATCAACAAACAAAATAATTCAGTTAAAAAATGAGGTACATATCTAATGAGAATTTTCAACAGAGGAATCTCAAATGTCCAAGAAGCACTTAAAGAAATGTTCAACATTCTTAGCCATCAGGGAAATGAAAATCAAAAAAACTCTGAAATTTCATCTTACACCTGTCAGAATGGTTAAGATAAAAAACAGGAGTGACAATTCATGTGAGTGAGGATGTAGAGCAAGGGAACACTCTTCTTTTGATGGTGGAACTGCAAACTTATTCAGCCACTTTGGAAATCATTATGACAGTTTCTCAAAAAATTAAAAATCATTCAAGATCCAGCTATACCATCCATGGGCATATATCCAAAAGACACTACCATACCACAATGACACTTCCTCAACTCATAGCAACTTTATTTGCAATAGCCAGAAACTGAAAACAACTTAGTTGTAATTCAAAGGAAGAATGGATAAGGAAAATGTAGTACATATACAAAATGAAATATTACTCAGATGTTTAAAACAAGGACATCATGAAATTTTGAAAGCAAATGGATGGAACTAGAAAATAAAACATCCTGAGTGAGGTAACCCAGATTCAGTAAGACAAACATTACAGGAGAGTAGCATAATTGTCAGCAGAGAGACGTCATCCAACAACTATGGGAACAGATGCAGGGAGCCACAGACAAACATTAGGCAGAGCTCCATGAATTCTGCAGAAGAGGGGGGGAAAGACTTTATGAACTAAGGGAGTTGAAGATGCCAAAGAAAACCCACAAACATCTAACTAGGCGCATATGGGCACACAGAGTCTGAACTGGCAATCAGAAAGCCTGCCTAGGTCTGATGTAGGCTGTCTGCATATATGTTATGTTCCTTGTTGTGGGACTGCTAACGTTGGGAGCACTGGCTGCCTCTGACTCTTTGACTATTCTTGGAACCCCTTTCTTCCTACTGTGTTGCCTTGTTCAACCTTAGTAAAAGGGGTGGTACCAAGTCTTTCTGCAAATTGATATGCCATGTTTTGTTGATATCCATGTAAGGCTTGCCCTTTTCTGAAAGGAAATGAAGGAGGAGTGGATGAGGGAGGTAGTAGGAGCTGGAAGGAGGGGGAAAATGCATTGTGGATATCATATTAGAGAAGAATAAACAAAACAAAAATATGACCATAGAAAATAATTGGTAGGCAAATGATAGATGGATAATGGGTAATAAATAGAAAAATAATAAATAATGCAAGTATGTAGATAGATAAATAAGAGTGGAGATAGATGGATAGATAGATAGATAGATAGATAGATAGATAGATAGATAGATAGATAGATAGAGACAAACATACAGGGAGATAGATAAATGGATGGCTGAAATAGGAGTAGTTACATGTAGAGTTGACTTACCATTCAAGCCACTAAGAAATCCTGCCACCAGTGAAAGCTGGGGAGGATGGAAAGTTTGTGCTATGATTCTGGCCTGAAGGCATGGAACAGAAGATGTAAGTCCTTGTTCAAGTACATGACCTAACTTCACCAGAAACACCCTTATAAACTCAAAAATAATGAGTGACAAAACAAGATCGCAATCAAATGAAGATGACAAATAAATTTAATCACTTTTCATTATTTAGAGTTTGTCTGCCATAGTGTTGGTTATCATTCTCTTGTTATCAGTACTGGTGGTCCATTTTCTGTAACAGATTTCTAGAAGTAGAACTACTATAGCAAAGTGCACAAATAGCTTAAATTTTCATAGTTGTCTCAATTTATCTGAGATACTCTTTATTACACTAAATGTAATCATAAATTTGTCATAACATATTTTATATGTCTGATTTCTATGCAATGTATTATATTTCATTAAAATTCTCCTTTGAACACAGACACATAGACTATTTTAAATATACCTATCAAGTGTCTTTGTGTTTGCTTTCTTTGCATGTCAGGCCATATTCATTTCTGGTTATTTAGGGAAGTTATTGGACTAACTTTTAAAAACTTGTTTGTTAAATTGTTATCGATTAATATTGATACCCTCAGTAACAGCAATAGTCTACTTTGACCTGACCTATCACTATTTTTTGTATGTGTATGGACATGTGGTCTATGCATGCGTGTTCACATGTGTAGAGGCACATGAGTGTGTGTGTGTGTGTGTGTGTGTGTGTGTGTGTGTGTGTGTGTATTCATATGGAGGCCCACATGTTGTCTCTTGAGTTTTTTGGACAGGCTCTTCCCATTGATTTCAGAAATTGCCAGTTCAAGCTGGACTAACTGGGTAGTTTGTCCCAGGAATCCTCTTTCCCTCTCTCCAGCGCTCAGATTACAGGCAGCCAGCACACCTGACTGGCTTTCATGAATGCTCTGGACATCTGAACACTGGTCCTCACACCTGAGAAACAGTTTATCCATTGAGCTATCTCCTTGGCCCCTCATATGAGCTTGAAGTTGCATTATTTGAGATTCTACGCTTTGTTGAGCAAGCTATCTATTGTATGCATTACAAGTTCATTTTTTCTTGTAATATATGTAAGTTACTTGGATCTCATTATCTCAATTGAATTAATAAGTCATTATTTTTGTTTCCCTCAGAATTCATCTATGGACTTTGGCATTTCTTATTTTGTTTGGATATAATGTATGAGGTAAGTATATAAATTCATTATTTTCCAATTAGCAAACTGATTACCAAGACAGTTCAATTAAATAATCTTTTCCTTGCTCAATGGCTTGTGATGTCTCTATGACATATTTCTCATGAAAAAGAAAAACTAATTCCCACATGCATGTTCTATAATATTTATTTATCACTCTCTAATTGTGTTAGCACTTGCTTATTTAAATATTTCAGTTTTATAACTTATTTAATGCCTTATAGATCTTTTCTTTTTAATTTTTGTCAGAAATAGCTCTTTTCATTTTTATTAGAATTTTAAAATTAGAATACAATTACATCATTTCTCCTATCCTTGATCTTCTCCCACCTCCATACACACATGAATGCACAAATATATAAATGCAAACAGCTGAGTCCACGTAGTGTGGCTTATGTGTGTATGATTTCAAGACTGACCACTTTCATATTATTCATTCATCCATCCACTCACTCACTCACTTGTGAAACAGAGTATCTCTGTGCAAGCCTGGCTCTTCTAGAACTCACTATGTAAACCACGTTGACCTTAAACTCACAGAGATTCACCTGCCTCCACTTCCTGGCTGCTGGAATTAAAGATGTTTCCCTCCAAACCCAACAGGATTGGCCACATTGTGCCGAATAATCATTTAGATAGCTTATCCTGGGAGAGTCTAATTTCCTGCAATTTTTAATATTTGAGATTATAACGTAATCACATTTCTCCCTTCCCTTTCTTCCATCTAAACACTTCTACATAGTTCCTCTTGTTCTCTTTCATATTCCCAGCCTCTTTTCCCACTATTATTGTATGCATATACATGTTTTCATATATATTCACATATTAAGCCTGCTCTGTATAATGTTTATACATTATAAACATACATTATAATGTATAATCTTTCTTATGCGTAGGTTTCAGGACTGACCATTTGCTTTCAGATAACCAGCTGGTGTGCTCTTGCCCGGGGGACCTATTTCTGCTGCTCTTGGTTACCTGCAGATTTTTATGCAGGGCTGAGATTTTTGTGGGCTCTTCTCTGTCCACTTTGGCATGTCTACATGTTTGGACAGCCATGTTAGTGAGGCTTTCTGGAAAGAAGATGGAGATACTGTTAAGAGCAAGAGGATCATGGAATTTGTTGCAAAATTGTGTGTCCTAGTGATGTTGGATGTTATATCCATAAAGCCTGTCGTTCTTTGTCTAAGGATGGGACGTAGTATGGTTTCCCTCTTCTGAGTTGTCATGTCTATTGGTATTATCATTGTTTAAGTCTTGTTTAACATTGCGGATGTTTCACGAATGAAGCATCTCTGTCATATAAATTCAAATTTCCCCCAGAGTATTCTTATGTTGAATACAATTATATTAATATTTTGTGTTCTTATTATTGTAGTAAATTTAAAAATAATTGGTGAGCTGGATAGATACTTGCCATGCAAGCGCAAGCAATGAGTTCAGCTCTATAGCACCCATGTCAAATATTGGGTACGACGGCACACACACACCTGTAACCTCAGCCTGCAGGAGGTGGGGCCATGAGAGTTACTGGTGCTGTGGCTGCCAACTCAGCTCCAGCTTCAGTGAGAGATTTTGTCTCAAGGAACAGCACAGACATCAGCAGCCTCCTCTGACCTCAGCGTGTGTGCTGCTAACAGCACCCACACGTGGTCATACACACATACACACACACACAGACAAACACACATAATAATAGTATATAGTTACATATGTATCTCTTCAGGCTAAAGTGTGGTATACCTTTCCATTTCTGAAGTTTTGTTCTAATTTCCTAATTGATAGTTTTCCTCAAATGCCCATTGCACATTTTTTCCCTGTGTTTACTGATGGTTGCATGCAGCACATTTGATGGATTGCACTTCACTGTTTTCTGCTTGACACTTCCCAGCAAGTGTTCACAGCTGCTGATCTACAGAATCCTGTAGCAACAACACTGGATCAAGAAATCATCTTCCTTCCTAAATCTCAATGGAGTATGCTGAGGGACGGCGGGAAAGGCAGTTTATTTAATGGCTCTCATAGCTGCAGAAGGCGGGAACAGTGTTAGGGCTTCTCTGTCTCTTCTGCAAGCTTTCTCTTCTCTTCTTGTTCGCACTGCGGCTCTACACGTCATGTGACAGTGGCACTGTTTGGACTTACATCTCTAGTCTAGTACACTAATAAACTATAAACTTGAATATGCCTTCATCCAAACAAATGCTATTGTGACAAAATCAGTGTAATAAGTATATTTGTTTTGGATCAAAATGACTAATTCTTTCATATTTGATTTTGGTTACTGGTAATACCACCACCAGCTCATTATGCCTGAAAGAAACCATCTGATTTTCCTCCACTTCTCCTTGTCATCTCTATAGTTTATAAACTCTATGATTATCTACTGCTTTTTTTATTTGAGACTTTATCATTTATCATCTCTCTCTCTCTCTCACTTTCTCGCTCTCTCTCTCTCTCGAACTAGTTCCTTCACATTTCTTCCTTTCTATTCTGGTACTGCCACAATACATTATTTATACTTTTAAAAGCAAATAACTGTTTTCTTTTTCCATTTTATACACTTCAGTGTCTCACCATTGCTCTCAGGATAGATGTGTTATAGGTACCTGAATAATTATATATCTAACACATTAATCCTTATGCCTTCTCTTCATCTTGCTGAGTAACCCACAGTTAAGGTAAAACTACAGTTGAGTGACCTTGACATACACAATAATTGTATGATGGGGAGAGTTAGTGAGTGAGAGCAGGTGGTGACAATTAGTTACTGAAAATCAAATTGGAAAATCTGAGGGAAATAACAGGGTTTAGACCCAAATAAAACCTACACTCCAAAAGAGATAAAAGGAAAAAAAAAAGATTACATTGAGAAGAATGAGAAGAGGCCTTCTAGAATCTAGAGTAGCTGTACTGCAGTGAGAGATGAGAAGTGGCTGAGAACAGGAGATCAACCGGAAGACAATGAGGGAACATACTTGGTGCCTCCTTAGGGGGTTTGGGTCAATGGAAGTGAGTCTCATCTGTGGTAGAGACACTTTGGCATCTGACAGTTTGTGTTTCCCCTCACACTAGCTGTTCCTCCTGCCTTGTGTACAGTGACCTTCTATCAACAGCAGGCACCCTGCTGTTCAGTCAGGAAGATGTCATCTTGCCTGAGACTTTGCAGGTATCTCACACAGACTGCCTGGGATGGTAACTCTCCATTTTCCTTCAGCATTCCAGTGTATGCTTGAGACCAGGAAACAGCCTCTGTGTCAGGGAAAGAAGCCACAAGTGCATGTACCTAATTCTGCATTACCTTTTCCTTCACATGTAGCTAATCCACTGGAATGACCTCCTGACACAACAGACAAGATTGAATTCAACAAGTGCTTTCCTCTATGAAGACTCTTATATCCCTGCTACATAAAATATCACATTGTACATAAGAACATTTTAATACTACATCATTTTAGAAATGTCTGTCTTTTAACCTGTCACATATATGCTGGTGCAAAATATATCGAAATATTTTAATATTGTTCATCCCCATCAATCCTCACTTACTCTGGTTTATCAGGTATCTTCAGGGCTGGCTGCAAAGTCCTCCTCTGTGGCCTAGCAGGGCTGCTCCTCCCTCGGGGGGGGGGGGTGTCAAAGAGCCAGCCATTGAGTTCATGTCAGAAATAGTCCCTGTTCCCCTTACAAGGGTACCCAATTGGATACTGAGCTACCATGGGCTACATCCAAACAGGGGTTCTAGGTTATATTCATACATGTCCATTGGTTGGAGACATAATCTCATAAAAGACCCCTGTGCCCAGATATATTTGGTCCTTGTGTAGCTCCTGTCCTCTCCAGGTCATACTAACTTTCCCGTCTTTCATATGATTCCCTGCACCCTGCTGAGGTTTGGTTATGAGTCTCAGTATCTGCTTTGGTACACTGCTAGGTACAGTCTTTCAGTGGACTTGGAAAAGGGCAAGGAGGAGATGAGGGAGGGAAGGTGGGATTGAAAGGGAATGATGGAGGGGGATACAGCCGGGATACAAAGTTAATAAACTGTAACTAATATTAAAAAAATAGACAAACAAATAAATAAACAAACAGACAAAAAATCCTCACTTACCTCCATATTTTAACTTTGGGAGGTTTTTGCTTGTCTCCTCATTGTCCACTGCTCGTGCACTTAGCAAATGTTTGGTAGAAGAATGAAGGTAAGGAAACAAATCTATTCTTTCAATCCTTAGCAATCAGCTCAAGGCAGATTCAGAGGAAGTAAATTATCCTAAGAAATAAACACTGCTGTCTCATATTTTCTTCAGGTAACTCCTTATTTCTGTCAATATAGCTTCTTAACTGAAATTTTCTATTTTACCTTTCACTTGGTTTCAGTTATAAGCAGCTTACCAAACATGATGCTGTTACAGCTAGAAATAAGGGGGAGTTGTTTAGTGTGACAGCTGCAAAAGTTAAGTCAGTGTATATGGTGAGCCAAATTCCCAGCTTCAGTCTAATAAAAGCTTAGAACAGGTTGCACCCACATCTACACAGACTTAACGTCTCTGCTGTTTGTTGTGAAAATATTTTATATGCATGACGATTCATTTGCCTTATATTATTGGAAATAAAAAGCCGGGTTTTGTGCATGTGCGCCATGCACTCTATCGCTGGATCCATCCCCGGCACAGAGACTACTAAAATAAACAAGATCACTGGGCTTGACTTCATATAAGCCAAGCACATCTTCAACCAGAGCAAGACGTCTATATTCCTTTCTTCTCTAACTGTACAAAGCCATGCTCGTTTCCTGAATTTCTGACTGCTTCAACTGTCTTGAATCGAAAGTATTGTTTTTATAGAGCCCAATATTTTCAAGTAATTTCACACTGGTATTCCTGAGGGACTGTACTCTACACTGATAAGATAACACTTTTAGCTTCCTCCTCATGCTTTCATCACCATGTACCAGCTGATTATGAAGATGAAAGTTTTGTGATGTAGTTGATTTTAAACAGTAACTGAATATGTGTATCAAATAGAAAGAACTTTATTCATAAAAGCCTAAAAGTTCCTTTCTCATTTCTATAATTTTTTAGTAGATTTGAATTATTTTTATTGCACACAATCTCAAATTTGAGTGTCTTAGTTTAATCATCATAACACTTTGTGGAAGGCTTTAAACCTTTAAACTTAAGAATCTCTTGGTCAAATCCAACTCAAATTTATTGACCTCAAATGCATTATATACACCATCTCTGGTTTAGTCATCTATATATATATTTCACAGATATATAGCTTAAACTACAGTAGAAAATATTTAACGAGTGACTTATTTTCCAGTTACTATAGTGATTGTTGAAAATATTTATGTATGTGTAACCCTAAAAATATGAGTGGTTGCCATAATTTGAGTGTCTGTTAAACACTGAACCCTAAAAGCCCAAGGTGGGGCTAAATTTATTAAAGCAAAATGTATTTTACTTGTTCTTTATATTCTTAATGATCTATTGAATATCAGAGTCAGGGAAAAACTACAGATATTGACATAATCAAATATGTAGGCTGTGCCTGCATATTCTACACATATCATCTCAGTGTGCTAGCCTAGGCATCAAAAGTGTAAGACGAAGCTATTTTCATGGAGATGGTTTCCAGAGTTCATAGTTGGAAAGAAGCTGTTGTCTACATTTTGTTAATTCCACTTTTAAGACAGTACATGCAGCAACTTCAGGGAAAAGATGAGAAGATCTAGGAGAGAAGAGAGGGTGCTTTGAGTGACAGGGTAAAATAGTTACAAGAATTTCTAAGAAGATATAGCCCAAAGGCTGCAGAGTAACTTAGTGATATTGAATTCTGGATTAAAGTGAAATGATTTAAGAGAATTTATGAGACATGTCTACAAAAGCAATGCCTTCAGAAATATTTAGTTAGTGCAATTATGTAAAATAGTGAGAATTGTTGAGAAAGTACAATATTGTCTCTTCTTAACAAAGTTAACTTATATTTAATAACATTAGAGAGTTATGAAACTGATCATTTATCATACTGCTAAAGCACACACTACATAGGCCATTTTGTGGCATGAATCATCATGCATTCCGCAGACAAAATGCAGTGGGATCAAGGAAGAAGGATAGATTACCTCACTTTTCTGATATATTTAGGTAATATCTGTGCAAATACTTGAAAGAAGTGGAAAGTTCCCTGGAGAGGCATGTGGGAAATGTGGTGGGGAAAAAAGAACTTTAGTCTGAAATTGGCAAAGTGCAAAATTACATGGGCATAGAAGAGTACTGTACCCTTGACCACCGGAGAACAGGGCTGGAGAGAGAGAGAGAGCGCTCAGGTACTAAACTGCTTGCTGTGCAATCACAGGGGCCTGAGTTCAAACCCCAGAACCCACTAAAAAGCCAAGTGTGATGGCAAATGTTTGTAATCCTAGTGTTGGGAAGGCAGAGATAAGTCAAGCCCTGAAGCTCTCTGGCCACTGTGAGAGCCCCAAGTCCTAGGGAGACACTAGATCTCAAAGGCAACCTGGATAACTCTAGCAGAACCACACCTGAGTTGATCTCAGACCTTCAATGCACAGCAGTCCCCTGCACATACCTGCATATGTATACCCCTAACATGAGAGTGTGCATACCCACCTACACATGAACACACAGACCTGCACATGCACACGGCACAGACACATAAACAGAGAGGAATATTACAGTAGCATTTAGTTTGTCTTTGCCATTTCTAATATTCAGCCACCTTTCAAACAGTAATTCCCAAACATACCTACGCTGAGATCTTCTGTAAATGCCATAAGAAGATAAAACAAGGTATTATAATGTGAGCCACAAAGTGACAGTGCTTGCATTGTATTTTGAGGTATTGGCACACACTGCAGTCATCATCCCGTGGCTGACGCACACCTCTTTGCTCACTTCTCTTGTACAGAAGCCAACATGGGTGCTGCTGTGTCTACAGTCCATTCATGTCCACTTGCCTGCCAGTTTTCCCAATCCATATCGGGGATCCAGCTCTCCAACTATTTAGGAAATTCAAATGGAGTTCCTAAATATTTCATACACAGCTTTTGGTAATAAATTATCCAACATATTTCAACCCAGTCAGACTCCTCCACAGCTTTATACACTTCAAAGATTGTGAATTGGCTCTTGACAAGGGAAATTCAAAAGTATTCAAAGCCAGACTCTGGGAGAAAAATAAAGGATGGAAAGAAAATAGATGAAGTCATGCCACAGGCAGCTGAGGAGGTCATAAGTAGCAGTGAGAAGACAGGGAGAAACAAAGCATCCTAATTAATACACTGCAAAGTATCAGAATGTGCATAAAACAACACTTGCTTTCCAAACCAAATACAACCAGCATTTACCACTATGGGTCTTAAGCAGCAGCTGCCTAATTGCTAGAAAACAGATACTTGAGCAGTTGTTGGGATCTGCAACTGCAAATAAGCTTCATCACGAATATATCCCTGCCTCCCAGCTCCCAGAGCTGCCGGTTGAGCTGCACACAATGTGAGATTTAGCCATCACACTAATTGAACTTGATAAAGTAATTAGTAGTTCTAAACAGGTATATAAATAGCACTCACTTAGACGATCAAATCACAACTTTAAAAAATTTAAAGAGCTTTATCACTGAGCTTTCATTTACCAATTTAAAAATCAGATTCATGTAGTCTCATGTCTTGTCACCAAAAATATTTATCCTATAAATATTTACTCATTAGTTTATATTAGGTATATATGATGAAAAACAAACGAAACAAAACTTCCTAAAATTATTTTATTCCTGATGTAAAATAATATAGGTGTTTATGATGAAAGGCAGACAAAACTAAACTCTCTAAATTTATTTCATCACTGACACAAAATACCTTATAAAAGTCTTTATTGAGAAATTATGTACAATGTCATAATGTCTTAACCTGTTAGGTAAATATGTGAAGTCATATTGTTCAACTCCTTTAACTGTAAGTCTAAAAATAGCAACACTGTTTTCCATTTTTGACACTGAAACTATTTCTGGTTATCATTTTCTCAAGTTTTATAATTCTCATGTCATACCAGGAATATTTACTGAATCTAGTATAGTTTTGATTCTAGAAGCAACAAAAGTCTTCCAAATTTGAAGTCAAGGAGACATCAATGTTTATTGAATATTTTTCTTATTTTGTAACCATATTGAAAAAGAACAAAGAGCCACTAAGTTGAGAACAGAGTGTTCCTTTTTCCTTTTGGGACCTTTCATCTCTGTAAGGAGAAGGCATCACATGTATTTTTATTTTCAATGTTTAGGAATAAATTTAATAAAAGAAACATAAGATGTAAAAGATAAACCAATTTATGGACAAATGGTAGGCATATTTGTTATCACAAAATGTAAAACTTTCCAAATGTAATATATATATGTTTTATTCCATTAAAATTAGTATATTTTGGAGGCTCTTCTTTATTTAATGTAATATTTTATTGATTTTTTGGGAATTTCACCTCATACACCCCAATCACACTCACTTTCCAATCTTGCCATGCATTTTGATAAGCATATGGTCTAGAATCCCCAAGAATCAGTTTAATAATTGTTTCCAAATTATTCATAAGTTGTATTACCCCAAAACAAACCCTAGGATTAAGACTTAAAAAGTATTTATTAGAGCAAGAATAGAGTGCATTAACTTCAGTGATGAACCCATGAAACACCATTAGGAAAGTAAAAAAGATAAAGATGGGGTAAAACCAATTAAAGGTTCTTCATCAGGCTAGAGATGTGTTTCAGACTCATTTTACCCAAGAAGAGAGGGAACTGACTACTAGTATCTCAATGATTCCAAGGCTTTGATTGTGGTCTGCTCAGAAGTATTGATTCTCCTAGTCTTCAGTTTGCTAATGGATAGAAGTTGCATGATATGTGCTGCCATTTGGAAATACATCAGAAGACATGATAAAAACTGGAATAGGGCTCAGCTAGGGATCCTAGCCTATGACTTGATCTCCTTTGTAATATATTCTGCTGTGGGTATATTTTACTTCCTTGTAAACATTTCTTAGTATGTTTGCTTCTATTATTTGTCTACTCAGCATAGTTTAGCTCTCCCTGATCTTAGAGCGAGAGGGTAATTACTCAAACTACAAATTTTCTTAATATAAATTTATATTCCCTTGTTAATACTTACATGAAAAATGTCATCTATTATTAAATCTCAGCCCGCCTATTATCTTTTTGCTTCAATCTATACAGGCAGAATGTGGGTTGAGTGAAGCCACTGTCTTCAAGGGCATTTCAAGCATTCTCTAGCCATCTTCCTACCCTCTATTCTCTAGCCTTATTCTTAGCTACTTTATATGAATCAATTTAATGGTAGATCCTTAAGAACTATGTCTCACCCATGTTCTTCCTTTTATTTTTCCATAGAAAGTGGATGCAATCATAAATATAAGTTATTTCTTAACACTGCCCAAGTAATCATATGATTTTCATGCATGTTAACAAACTTTATTTTTCCTTTGCAGCAAAGGCAATGCTTTTCTTGTTGAAATGACCCCGCCTTTTCAGGAATACATACAACCACATATATACCCTTCTGTTAACAATTTTATTCCTCAAGGCCTCAATTTTTTGCTAGACAAAATTCATATACTTGTCTCAACAGGATTGGTTTAATCACAATCTGAATGCACTTAAAGAATTGCTATAGAATAGTGAGCTTCAGTAATTAAATAACAGATTAAATAGTATTTCTAATACCCACTTACTTCATCCATTAAAAGAATGAAAATAACATCTACCTCTTTGTATTATTATGAACACTGAATGAAATGAAGCTTGCAAAAATGCCTTAAAGTATTTGACATTGATTAATAATGTATTGTTAATAATAAATTATGTAGCAAAAATAATACAGCTAAAGTATTACCTTCTCTCAAGCATTTTTTATGGGCTTGGTCTTACTTAGTAGCCTAAGCTATTTTTGAAATTAATCCTCCGAAAGTTTGGGATCAGAAGCATTCCCTGATAGTTGTACTTCTAAACAGACAGTTTATCTTCCATGCTCAGTGTGACAAAATACATTTTCTGACAGTGGCTTCAATAATTATGAGTCTATATTGTCTTTTACAACTTCGTTGATGCATTAAATGTTAAATCTATGACCTTCTCTCTGAAGCTGGGTAGGCCTGACTCTCAACTCTCATAGAGTATAAGAGACAAAAGTCTGTGATTTTGAAGGCTTGCTGATAACCCAGATGCCACACCCACTGGCTCATTTCCTTTTTCTTTCCTAGAATGATCACCCCTGTAACTGGAAAGTAAACTTAATCATGGTAGGTCAAGCTCAGAGGATCTGAGACAACATTCAGTCATGGCTGAGTTTTCCAGCGTTCTTATCAATTACGTGGAAACAAATCCACCAACCCTCAGAAATGTCAGCCCGTTTGGCATACTTACAGATTTTATAAAATGGTTCAATCCCAGTGTCATTTTTTTAATTAATTACACTTTATTCATTTTGTATCCCCCCATAAGCCCCTCCCTCCTCCCCTCCTAATCCCACCCTCCCTCCCCTTTCTGCATGCATGCCACTCCCCAAGTCTGATAGGGGAGGTCCTCCTCTCCTTTCTGATCTTAGTCTATCAGTTCTCATCAAAATTGGCTGCATTGTCCTCTACCGTGGCCTGGTAAGGCTGCTCCCCCCTCAGGGGGAGGTGATCAAAGAGCAGGCCAATCAGATTATGTCAGAGGCAGTCCCTCTTCCCATTACTATGTAACCCACTTGGACACTGAACTGCCATGGGCTACACCTGTGCAGGGGTTCCAGGTCATCTCCACGAATAGTCCTTGGTTGGAGTATGATTTTCTGGGAAGTTCCCTGTGTTCAATTTTTCTTGTTCTGTTGTTCTCCTTGTGGAGTTCCCGTCCCCTCCAGCTTTTACTATTTCCCACTTTTTACATAAAATTCCATTTACTCGGCCCATCAGTTGGCAGGCTCAGCATCTGCTTTGATAGTCTGCAGGGCAGAGGCTTTCAGAGGCCCTCTGTGGCAGGTTTCAAGGTTGTTTCCTGTTTTCTTCTGGCTTTCAGAGGCCCTCTGTAGCAGGTTCCTAGGTTGTTTCCTATTTTCTTTTTCCTCTGATGTCCATCTTCTTTGCCTTTCAGGATGAGGATTGAACATATTATTTAGGGTCCTCTCTTTTGCTTAGTTTGTTTAGATGTACAGATTTTAGTGGGTTTATTCTATGTTGTATGTTTATATGAGTGAGTATATACCATGCGTGTCTTTTTGCTTCTGGGACAACTCACTCAGGATGATCCTT